>NC_133105.1:31947670-32247670 GCF_022965805.1 Primulina eburnea | reverse complement strand
AAGTGACCCATACATAATAAACGCCTGATCAGACAAACCACAGTACTGGGCTGACAGGGACATATCCACTACCACATACATGAGATCCCTGTTCATAATTTAACGGGCTGGTTGGTCCCCGTTCATAATTTAACGCTTTCCAACCATGATCTAACCCGTTCATAATTTAACGGGGTGGAGAGGTCCTCGTCCACGTTACCGACTTCCAAACCCATTCATAATTTTGTCACAAGACATTTAGCATACCTCAAAAACTTAAAATATTTTCTTGCACATCATACATACTTACTTGGCGTTGAGGGATTCATTGGACTTCGATCGGGGCCGTCGCTGCTGCACGTACTAACTTGAATTTGCATACTTAACTTGCGTAACTTAACGTAGAAATCATACTTACTCTCGAGTTCAATCATTACTTAGGACGCTCTAAAATTTCCCATGACACGACCTTGACAATCCTTGCACTAAACCATGACATCAAACCTCAAAGCATGCTAAAATATTTTTCTCAAAATATGCTAGACACGGACCCCGTGCCCAGGTCCAGCCCCGGGTCCGTGTAGGTACGGTAAAATGTGTGTGTAGAAAAGGGAAGACACGGACCCCTTGCTAAGGTCCGTGTAGGGGCCCGTGTAGACTCTGGAAAAAGGCACTCCAGAAGAACAAAGGCACGGACCCCGTGTCGGGTCCGGGTAAGGGTCCATGTAGTCTCGGTTTCTTGGCACTAAGGAGGAAACAAGGGCACGGACCCCGTGTCAGGGTCCGTGTAGGGGTCCGTCTACCTACGGCACGACGAGACCTACGAGAAATTTCTTACACAATGCCTATTCTCCCAATTGACACATGATGGATCAAGATTCAACACTTTGAGACCCTCCTAGGACACCTATAGTTATGAGCTAAACTCGCATATACGTCCCAACATAACGAAGCCCGACTTATCACCATACAATCTCATAAACAACGAAATTGACAACGAGCGTTTCTTACAACTTCTAACAAATTCAAGTGCCTATCGACACTAACCGGCACCCCAAATACCAACCTAACAACATGCTATACATACCTAGAAGCAGCAACAAACACCCGTCGATTCTCAAGGAAGCCTACAACCATAAAACTTCAAGAACACAATTTTCGTAAAAGTCGCAATTTGAACAGTCCCACGAAAATCATCATAACTCACTCAATTTTCGTCCAAAAATCTCGAATTTTATATCAAATCGAAGGCATCAAAAAGTTCTACAATTTTCTAGTTGAAAGTTTTCTCAAAATCTCGACCGAAAATTAGCAGTTTCAACCAGAACAGTAAAAACGTGATTTTTAGATCTAAAAAGGGCTCCAAAAGCGATTTAAACATGATTGCTCAAACTTCTACACAACATACACATGGTTTTACGCATAAATAAAAACGCACACATAATATGACATGATCGATGCATCAAGAACAGAATATACGTGCTTTGATATCAAACGTTACCGAAACGGCGATACCGAAGCAGGAGACGGCGCGAGGCTTGATCCGTGACGACTGTGGCTCGATTTCCTTGAAGAAATTACACGAAAGTTTGCTGGAGATTTGAAGGGGGAAGGGGCGGCTGCTCTCCAGCTTTTAGAACCCTAGATTTTACTAAATATGAAATGAATGGGAATGAGGGGTGTGTGTGTGTGGGCGTGTAAATGTGTGTGTAGTTGTGTGTGCGTGCGTTTGATAGTGTCGGGGGAAATAGCTTAATTACATAATTACTTGCCTAATTATGGGATAATCATGCTTGGGTAATTAATTATTAACAAAATAATACAAATCTAATACTAAAATTTCTAACATCTCTACTTTAAAATAAAATGCACAAGTGCCACCTATTTAAAAGTTTAAAACTCATAAAATCACTTAATAATTAATTTAGGCCTTTAAAATGCTAAAAACTAAATAAATCATTTAAAATGCCCCTTCCTTGACTTAAAATAAAATACCACATTTTAAATTGTCAAAATCGTCACCGGTCTTTTCCTCGATCCCGCATCGAATAATCGCCTGAAACATGAAACTCGAGAAATTATTTTTACCATGCATCAAATAAACATATAATAATTTAAAACAATGCAAATTCATAGATCATGAATTAAAACACAATTAATGAAATAAACATGCTTTAAAACCATTTAATAAAATACATGATGAATTAATAAAATGCACGCATGCGGTTCATGTGGACCTCAAATTTACGGGACGTCACAATCTATCCCCCTTAATTTGAATTTCGTCCCCGAAATTCACTTATCATCGATAATCCAACAGTTATGTTCATTATTCTAGTATCCCAACGATCCACGCTACCGCTGCGCTACTCTGATATAAACTTAAGTCATAGGTTGTCCCTACGTTTCTTCAATCCCCATTAAATCACCTATCAAAACCTCGTTTGCGAGTCACAACTTAAAGAGCGAATTATGGTGTCTTAGTTTTACTTTACTATGAACTCGAATTCTGACTTTTCTCACAATTCCGAATATTAGAAATAGAGGTTCAAATTTATCGTATCTTACTTTCTCATACCATACCCCTAATGCTCATCGAACTATTACATACGCATTTATGCAGTCCAACCTAAGAGGTCTTAGCACCAACGGTTACTGATCAACTTCCATCCTCATCAATACACTTAAAAGTTAAATCTTATCTTAATCCTCATATGTTAATATTGGCCTACAATCCTTGAATTGAATATTTACTTTACGATACAAACTTACATAACTTAGCTATTTACGAGTACATCTCAAATATAAAATTGTTGCCAACCTTTAATTTCGAGTAACATAAATCCGTAAAACCCCAAAATATATAATATCGATCCTCTCCTTAAATAAGAAAAACTTTCTAGCATCAATCACAAGCTTAAACTATTTTCTTCACGATTACAATATAGTTAAAGCCTAAGACACTTGAGCCTACCTCATTGAAACAAATGTCGCATTCTTAAGTATCCTCAATGCTTAATTAATCCTAGCGTATAAAACTTAATAAGTTATCCCTTATTAGCTTTAGACTAACTCTAATAAATCAAATTCACTTATAAACCATAGAATTCTAGAATCTCCATATCAAGCTTGTAGATTTCTTACTCAATAAAAATCTTAATATTCTTTCATTGTTAACTCATGTTGAACACCACTAATTCCCTTTTGTTTTTATTTCACCCAAAAATTCCGTATGAACAAATGTCCTCATAAATTTGAAATTCACCCTTACTCAACCCAAATAGTTTTGGATAACATAATTCCAACACACATATTCACTTACTCCCAAGTTTCTTAATAACTTACAAAAAATTTCCCAAGACAAGGGCCTAGTAGAGCACAATTTAAATGAGAGAAATGTAATTTTTAATTTATGAATGTGTTCCTAAATTAAAAGTTGGGCAAATAAATAATGTATTTGAAAATTTTGATTTTCATAAACATTATTATGTGGGCCTAGTAGAGTCCAAATAATTAAATTAATTCAAGTGTTGAATTAATTAAATAACAATGGGCCTTGTAGAGCACAATTAAATATAATTATTTAAGTAGTGGAATTGAGTAAAATCAAGTAAAGTTTAATTGAGCTCAAATAAGTTTGAGACAATTAAATTAAAGTCCACATGCCTTGTAATTGTTACAAGCCCACTCAAATTGCATGACTGGGAGGTGATGAGTTGGAGAATATTTTTTATTAAAAAAAGTGTATGGCATGCAACTTTTGCTTTTAGATTTTTGCAACCCAAGGCAACTCATCCTCCCTTGTCTAAACATTGAAGTGGCCGAAACTTTGAGAAAGTTTCCTCCTTATTTTTCTCTCCACTTTGTTCTTCAATTGTTGGAGAAACAATCCTCTTCTCAAAGAAAAATCTTCTTATTTTTGTAGTGCAAAGTAAGAAGGGTTCTAGTTAGCAAGTGGTGGGCCTTATTTTGAAGGAAAGGAGGAGAGCTTGTAGAAGGTCATCCCATCAAGAGCTAAGGTGTTTACACCTTAGTTTGAGCCATCATCAATCCATTGTGATTGATAGGTAACGATTTCTCAACACCCTATGAATATCATAGTTGTGTTTTTGTATATGCTACATCCTAGTACATGAAAGGTGCGAAAATTTCTATTTAAATTTTGGTTTTCTTGTTTTGAAAACATTTTGTTTCTTCCGTTGCGCATTTGAGCACCCAAAAACATTCATAATATGTAAACTCATAGATTGAGGCTTGAAGACTGATCTTTCCGGCGCGGATGGTGGCACAAACCTTTATAGAACCATTGCTCTGATACCAACTGAAACGTCTCGCCTTTTTATTGCTTTAAAAGTACTATTTTTTTTTACACTCATTTTCCGCCATATACCTTTTCCCACATGAAAATATTTTTATAACATATTTTACCCTTTTAAAATAAAACATCAACTAACTAGCATTCTAAAAATCAAGTGAAATCGTCTACTGTTTACCAAACCTAAAAAACAATAATTTGAAAAGTAAAGCCCATACTAAACCTCTAAAAAATCTCTCAAAAGCATAACTAAATACTCGTAAAAATCTTTATCTCAAATCAGTAATCATATAACACAATGCGGAAAATAGTAGCGATGGTCCTCGGGAAACACCTAGTGAGTCTAAAGACTCAACACACCATAATCTTGATAACAAGTAATACGTAATACAATTAACATATATCATTGAAAAATACTTGTACTTAAAATATCGTTTTCATGAAGATGCATAAACTTAAGCCTATAAACATTTTCATGACATGCATAACATAAACCTTAACATTTTTTTTCCTTATCATGACATAAAAACATTTTAACATGATCATAAACATTTTCCATTTTCCTTTTCCTTTTCCTTTTCTTTTGTTGAATTCAGATCGTTAATTGTAACTTTAATGATCATGATCATAAATCGATTGATCCATCTACATGTAACCACAGTACTGGGCGGTGGGGGACACCAGCAACACTCTCACCGGTCAACTGGGCCTTGGCCTATCATTTTTCGAATAGAAATATGATCGTTGGGGCTCCCTCTAGGGCCTTTTCCCCTCACGTTATTCCCATTCTTACCGTTACCACAAAACCGTTACCACATATTCATAATGATGGAAACA
Source organism: Primulina eburnea (assembly GCF_022965805.1). NCBI lineage: Eukaryota > Viridiplantae > Streptophyta > Magnoliopsida > Lamiales > Gesneriaceae > Primulina > Primulina eburnea. The sequence goes on along the minus strand of NC_133105.1, from coordinate 32,242,539 downwards.
CGATCGTCGGGCTCCCAGTGGGACCATAACCCTCACGACGTTGCCAACATTAACGAATTAGTCACAATCACTTCACTTCCTTCAACATTTACATTCTCATCACTTTATAAAAAAAATCATGTGTAACATAACATTTTGTTTTTGAAACCAAGCATGCAACATGTCTTTTAAATGTCTTCCTTAAATCATAAAAATCCCTTAGACATTTAAAAAATCAATATTTAATCATGAACATTTCATAAACATTTACAAATAATCATAATATCATAAAAATAGCATTTAGGCACTGCCATGACGTTTACTAATTTTTATGTATAAAATTACCGTTTTACCCCTTGACGTAAAATTTCCCGTTTTTGACATTTTCTTAATTTCATTGACTCTAACATGTCCCAAATAATTATTTAAGCCTACATGAATTTTCTCATATTTTTATTTAGCTTAAAACAAGGACTTTTAAATAAATATTTAAATGTGACGTATTAATGAATTTTAATCTCGAATTAAATTAAACCTTAATATAAAATTCCCAAATTAAAAACTTAGCCTTTTAATAATTATTTAAGCTTAAATCTAATTTTCTATAATTTTATAAAGCTTAAAAAACTAGGCGTTTCAATTAATTTGTTAATTAGCGTTCCGTGAGGCGATAAAATCCCGATTAAATCTAAAACTCATTATTTTGATCCCAAATTTTAAAAATAGTATTTTTATTATTTATTCTACCATTCCAAGTCATGAGCCACACCCGTGGACCCTTGGATCTATTTTTAGCCTTATAATTTTCGAAATTGACACCATAACGAACCACCCGAGCCATCTCCCAATTTACTCGAGCCATGCCCGAGCCACCTTGAGCCAAAACCTAGCCAACCCATCTATGGACCCTACTGACCAGCCCCAAGCCCAAGAACCAGCCCCTAGGCCGCACAATCACTCCTAGAAACTGACCCGATTGCATGTGCTGTGTGTGCGTGAGTTGCATAGTTGATCTAGGACTCCTATCAAGTCTAGGCTCCTTCCATCCGAGCCACCCCTGAGCCCACACGACCCTCACCATTCCTGGACCACGCCCAAACCCTACCCAGACCCTGACCGCGCGCATGAAGCTCCGCACCAGACAGCAGCCTCGCGCGCCCCTCCTTGCGCGCATGTGTGTGATGCTTCGCGTGGCTCTTTCTCGAGCCACCACGAGCCCTGAACCTTCCTATCCCTCTCTGGACTGTCCCAAGCCATCACCCAGACCACCTAGCTCGCCCCCAGACCGAGCCATCTCCTGAAAACTCTCGGCCAGCACCATCACCCTACGGGAAGAGTCCTATGCAGCGAGGACTCTTTCCCAGCAAAAGCTCGAACCCTAGCCACCCTAGAACCTAGCCTAGCCCTAGATCGAGACCACCTCTGACCCTGGAAGAGCCCTGGACGAGCCCCCAAGTCTCATGCACAATAACCGAACCAAATCATTATGAACAAGCCAAGCAATCCTACGTTACTTGCTCCTGTTGCTGCCCACAGTTCCAGCTCGTTTCTATTCATATTGCAGCATTTTGTGTGTGAATCTAGGCCCTTAAACTTGTGTAAAACAATCCCATATTACTTCCTAATCATGGCAGCCCCTTTATACATGTTTAACATAATTTTTGGATCAAAATTCATGAATTTAATACATGTATGTGCAATATTCCGAAAATAATCATAAGAAATTCATGCTTTTCATGCACACGATATTTAGAACGATAATACGATGTGATAGATGAGAAAAGGAGATGTATGGCGTGCCTTTGCGTATTATACGCACGAATATACATTGACGACGAAGAAAGGTGACGACGGGACCTTGGCTTGGAACCCTTGCAGCTTCATCGATTTTTCTTCAAATTATTTTGTGTGTCGTGTACCATGATTTGAAAGAGTTTGAGTTGTTTAAAAGTGTGTGGCCGATTGATTGTGATGCTAGGAGTGTAGGGTTTAATATATTTTATACACTAATTAACTATTAACTGGGCTTTGGCCTATTAAGCCAATTAAATTAAGCTCATTAGTCTAATTAGGTTTTAAATAAAATATTAACAATGTTTTGTTTAATTAAACATGTGAATTTATTATCCGGGTTGCCAAAAAGCTCGTATTTTTGTTAAAAAGCAACACCAATAAAATTTACGTCTCGTCGTATCAAATCACCTCAAAAACCCCTTTATTTTAAGAAAATAATAAAAAACATCACCCTTATTTTAAATAATTAAAAAAATTAACCAATAAAAACATTTTCTATTTTTCAGCCTTCGGTCCCCGTTCCTCGATCGCAACTCGAATAACCTTTTAAAAATATATTTTAATGCAATCATGTAGAAGAATATATTTTTAAACATGCAAATATGCACAACCTAATTAATTCATGTAATTAAAGCATTTAATTAAAATACAAAGAATTTAATAATTGCATGCATGTGGTTTGCGTGGATTTTTAAATTTTCGGGGCGTTACAATCTCCCCCTCTTAAATTGAATTTCGTCCTCGAAATTTGCTTATCTTTAATAACCCAAAGTTTATTCTTAGTTCTAGTATCCCAAAAATCCACGTTTCCGCTTTGCTACTCCGATAAAACTTAAATTCTAGAATGTCCTTACGTCTCCTCGATCCCAATTAAATTTTTCCTTCTAAATCCTTATTTTCAACTCGCAACTTAAAAGACCGAAATGACTTAGTGCTATTAATAAGACCGAAATGACTTAGTGCTATTACTATTATAACCTTGAATTCTAATTTTTCTTACAATTCCCAATATTAAAAGATGGATAATCATACTTATCGTATATTACTTTCCTTATTTTATACCCAAAATGTTCATCAACCTATCAAATTTCGATCTTAAAATCCTAAATGCATCTACTAAGGTTAAATTTTCAAGCTTAATATTTATTCAATCTTAAAAATCCTTGATTAACATTCCTTATAATATTATAACTATGATATCCCAAGGTTCCATATATTCTTAAAAAGTCTAAATCCTCAAAATTCTTACTATTTAACCCATTCAATTTGTTCTTATTGCTACGTAGTCCCCAAATTTCCTTAACAATTGCAAAATAAATTCTTAATTTCCTCAAAAATTATCTTATTGGTCTTTAATTTCGAAAATCCTACGATTAACCCATAAGTTCTTGATATTCTTAATTTCCTTCTATTGGTTTCCCATAACATAAATTTCGATAATTTAAAATTATTTACCCACAAATCAATTCCTATAACCAATCTTACCTTTCATCAAAACATAAAATCCCAAATTATACATTTTTATATTCTCAAAGTCGTTGCAATCCTCGAATAATTATTACTTATGAGTAATTCCCAAAAAAATTAATTCGATTAGATAAATATTTCTTAGAAAATCTATGTGTCCCAAAAAATTCAAAATATTCATGATTAACTTATAGCCCAAAAAGTAAAACGTCAATACTAAAATCCAAAAAAAATCCACATAGTCCAATTCCACCACAAAACCAACATGCGTTGAAGTCAATTAATTTTTCATTTCATATCGTAGTAAGTATAAAAATCATGAAGCATATAATATTTTAGCACGACAAAGCCATGCAACCATGCAGGGTAAAAATCATTTTCCATGCAACCTTAAACATAACGTCAATCAACTTCAAAACGTGTATGCATGTAGCTTAAACATTTAGATCATGTAAACATGTAGGTAACATCACATAAATCATATAAATCATGTAAACTCACAGATTAAGGCTTGACGACTGATCTTTTCGGCGCTGATGGTGGCACAACCCTTTACAGAACCATTGATCTGATACCAACTGAAACGTCTCGCCCTTTTTATTGCTTTAAAAGTACTAATTTTTTTTAACACTCAATTTTCGGCCATATACCTTTTCCCAAATGAAAATATTTTTATAACATATTATACCTTTTCAAAATAAAACATCAACCAACTAGCATTCAAAAATTCAAGTGAAATAGTCATAAAACTGAAATCGTCTACTGTTTACCAAACCTAAAAAACAATAATTTGAAAAGTAAAGCACATACTAAACTTCTCAAAAATCTCTCAAAAGCATAACTAAATAGTCTTAAAAACCTTTATCTTAAATCAGTAATCATAAAACATAATGCGGAAAATTGTAGCGCTGGTCCTCGGGTTGTGTGCACCGATAGTCCAGTAGGATCATCCGTCAAGGCCTCCCTCAACCTCACCTGCATCCATCACACTTAGTGAGTCTAAAGACTCAACACACCAAAATCTTGATAACAAATAATACATAATACAGTTAACATATAACAGTGAAAAATACTTGTACTTCAAATATCGTTTTCATGAAGATTCATAAACTTAAGCATAAACATTTTCATGACACGCATAACATAAACCTTATTCTTTTTTGTTCCTTATCATGACATAAAAACATTTTAACATGATCATCATTATTTTCTTTTTTCCTTTTCCTTTGTTGAATTCAGATCGTTAATGAATATAAATCGATGGATCCATCTACATGTAACTTTCTTGAGCACGAATATAAATCGATGGATCCATGTACATGTAACCACGGTACTGGGCGGCGGGGGACACCAGCAACACTCTCACCTGTCAACTGGGCCCTCGCCTATCATTTTTCGAATAGAAATACGATCGTCGGGGCTCTCTCTGGGGCCTTTTCTAAAAAATGGGCTCCCTCTGGGGCCTTTTCCCCTTACGATATTCCCATTCATACCGTTACCACAATACTGTTACCACATATTCGTAATGATGGAAACACGATCGTCGGGCTCCCACTGGGAGCATAACCTTCACGATGTCGCCAACATTAACGAATTATTCACAATCACTTCACTTCCTTCAACATTTACATTCTCAACACTTTATTCAAAAAAACATGCGTAACATAACATTTTGTTTTTGAAACCAAGCATGCAACATGTCTTTTAAATGTCTTCCTTAAATCATAAAAATCCCTTAGACATTTAAAAAATCAATATTTAATCATGAACATTTCATAAACATTTAGAAATAATCATAATATCATAAAAATAGCATTTAGGGCACTGCCATGACGTTTACAAATTTTTAGGTATAAAATGACCGTTTTATCCCTAAACGTAAAATTTCCCAGTTTTTGACATTTTCTTAATTTCATTGACTCTAACATGTCCCAAATAATTATTGAAGCCTACATGAATTTTCTCATATTTTTATTAAGCCTAAAACAAGGACTTTTAAATAAATCTTTAAATGTGACGTATTAATGTATTTTAATCTTGAATTAAACCAAATCTTAATATAAAATTCCCAAATTAAAAAATTAGCCTTTTAATAATTATTTAAGCTTAAATCTAATTTTCTATAATTTCATAAAGCTTAAAAACTAGGTGTTTCAATTAATTCGTTAATTAGCGTTCGTGAGGCGATAAAATCCTGATTAAATCTAAAATTCATTATTTTGATCGCAAATTTTAAACATAGCATTTTTATTATTTTATTCTACCCTTCCAGGTCATGAGCCACACCCGTGGACCCTTGAATCTATTTTTAGCCTTATAATTTTCGAAATTGACACCCTAACGAACCACCCGAGCCATCTCTCAATTTACTCGAGCCGTGCCCGAGCCACCTTGAGCCAAAACCTAGCCAACCCATCTATGGACCCTACTGACAGCCCCAAGCCCAAGAACCAGCCACTAAGCCACACAATCACTCCTGGAAACTGACCCCATTGCATGTGCTGTGTGCGGGAGTTGCATAGTTGATCTAGGACTCCTATCAAGTCTAGTCTACTTCCATCCGAGCCACCCCTGACCCCACACTGACCCTCACCATTCCTAGACAACGCCCAAACCCTACCCAGACCTAGCCCAGACCCTGACCGCGCGCATGAAGCCCCGCACCAGACAGCAGCCTCGCGCGCCCCTCCTTGCGCGCATGTGTGTGATGCTTCGTGTGGCTCTTTCTCGAGCCACCACGAACCCTGAACCTTCCTAACCCTCTCTGGACCGTCCCAAGCCATCACCCAGACCACCTAGCTCGCCATCAGACTGAGCCATCCCCTGAAAACTCTCGGCCAGCACCATCACCCTACGGGAAGAGTCCTATGCAGCGAGGACTCTTCCCCAGCCCAAGCTCGAAACCTAGCCACCCTAGGACCCAACCTAGCCCTAGACCGAGACCACCCCTGACCCTGGAAGAGCCCTGGCCGAGCCCCCAAGTCCCATGTGAAAGGGGATCGGTTACGGTGGTCGGAAACGCAACGGAAGCACAAAAATTTTCGAAAATCAAATTTTCTAGCAAGAAAATTTCGGCCACCCCTCTCACAATTTGTGTAGCAAATACAAAACAAACACCAAAATGCATAGGGTGTTAAGAAAAATATACCTATCAACCTCTTGAGTTTGATGATGGCTCCAACTAAGGTATAAACACCTTAGCTCTTGAAGGTAGACAATCTACAAGCTTCACATTTCTTTTGGACTCCTTCCTTCCAATCAAGCCCACCACCAACTAGGTAGATCCATCTTACACTTGCACTAGAAAATGTATGGTATTTTTCTTTGAGAAGTGAGTGTTTTTCTTCAACAACTTGAAGAACAAAGTGGAGAGAAAAATATGGAGATAAACCCCTTTGAAATTTCGGCCATGTCTTGCTCTAGACAAGGGAGAATGAGTTGTATTGGACTTGCAAAAAGCAAAAGACAAAAGTAGCATGCCAAGCCTTGGAGATTGAAAACGTTGTCTCCAACCCTTCACCTCCCATGCATGCATATTATATGGTTTTTTATCAAATAAAAACCATGGACTAAATTTAATTATCTCAAACATATTTGAGACTAATTAACCATTACTTGAATTTACCCAAGTCCCACTAGCTAAATAATTAATTTAAATTGAGCTCTACAAGACTCAATATAATTTAATTAATTCAACACTTGAATTAATATAATTATTTGGACTCTACTAGGTCCACTAGTGTTTAATTAACTCAACACTTGAATTAATTTAATTTAGTCCATAATAATGTTTATAAAATCACAATTTTCAAATACATTATTTATTTGGCCAACCTTTTAATTTTAGGAACACTTCCTTAAATTAAAAGTTACATTCTCTCATAGAAGTCACACTTCTATTTTTCTTTCGCCTATAAACTCATTTATAAGCCGTTCAACACATTGAACTATTTTCTCTTTTATAGAAGTCACACTTCTAATTTTCCTTACGCTTATAAACTCCTTTATAAGCCGTTCAACACATTAAACTATTTTTACTTCTCAACGGGATCTAGAAAGCCAGCACTTGTGTGGCCCTCAATGGTTCATTGATACAACTAGCCGTGGGTTCACATCTCCATGTGATTCGGACTAAACATGTCCTTATATGAGCATACCCCAATTGCTCCATTCTTACTTATCAACTCCTTGATAACAAGAACGTCATAACTCAAGTCTGATAGTACCCAACCAATCATGTGAAACGCCTAGCAACATCGCTTACATGATTCCCTAGGTATCAAATGATAGTGCCTGCAAGAACCATTCAATTATGGTTAGCGTACAGCATGGTCCCTTCAACTCATATATCCCGACCGATTCGACAACCATTGGTTTATCGAGAGTTGTCAATGAATCGATACTATGTGTCATGCCGTAGTTGCATCGATGGTGTAATCTATGAAACTCCTTTCATAATTACCACCATACTCTGATCACAGATTTCACACTACATATACATGAAAACACATAGGATATCCATACCCGAAGGTAAGCGGTGAATCCCCGACTACAATGCATCGGCTCCTATATGTTTCGACAGAACACCCAACCTTGCCACCTGATGACCCCTTGAGAGTCGGTAAACAAGTCAAAGTGCAATGCTAGCACATAGAGTCTCAATGTTGTCCCGGGTCATAAGGACTAATGGTGTACAACCATAAACTAGGACGTTTCCACTCGATAAGTGAGAACCACTTGGAAAGTCCTTTAATGGAGGGTTGTTCAGTGCACTCTTCCAGGAGCACCTATCTGCATGCTTGGACATCACAATGTCCCCTACCAATGAAACATGGTACTCACATCGCAGATACTAGTCTCTAACTCGAGCGGCCTATATCCTTCTTAGCGGCGGCTGAATCGACTAGGAACTGTTTAGAATATACAGTATTCCAAATATGAGTTTCATGATACTCATCATATGAGCATCTCATATTCTTTCTACTATTTGTATATTCAAGGACTTTATCTATGCAACTAGCATGGGTATACAGATAAAGATGTGCCAAAATAATAATTTCAAATATAATTAAAATAAAAATCGTTTATACATAGAGTTTCATTGTGAACACTCGGCCAACACTTGGCTCGACAATCACCTACTCTAACAATCTCCCACTTGCACTAGAGCCAACTACCCATATGCTTCAAACCCATTGATTCGCGATGCTTCTCAAATAATGGTCCAGGTAAAGGCTTAGTTAGTGGATCAGCAACATTATTTGCGGAGTCGACTTTGTCAATCATGACATCTCCTCTTTCCACGATCTCTCTGAGGATGTGGTACTTTCTCAATACGTGTTTGGACTTCTGATGAGACCTCGGCTCCTTTGCTTGAGTAATGGCTCCCGTGTTGTCACAAAACACCGGGACAGGAGCAACTCCATTAGGAATGACGCCCAACTCTTGGACGAAATTCCTTATCCAAACTGCCTCCTTTGCTCCAGCTGATGCAGCAATGTATTCTGCCTCAGTGGTGGAATCCGCTGTACTGTCTTGCTTGGAACTCTTCCAAGAGACAGCAGCACCATTGAGCATGAATATGAATCCAGAGGTTGACTTTGAGCCATCATTATCGCTTTGGAAGCTAGAGTCGGTATAGCCTTCCAATTTTAGTTCTCCACCCCCATAGACCAAGAACAATTTATTGGTCCTCCTCAAGTACTTGAGGATGTCTTTCACAGCTTTCCAATGTGGAAGACCAGGGTTCGATTGATATCTACTCACTACACTTAGTGCAAAAGCCACGTCAGGACGTGTGGATATCATTCCATAAATGATGCTACCAATTGCCGAAGCATACGGAATGTGTGTCATCGCCGCTATCTCCGCATCAGTCTTGGGAGACATAGACTTGGATAGGGTCACGCCATGACACATTGGTAGATGTCCTCTGTTGGACTCATCCATCGAGAATCGCTTCAGGATGGTATCAATGTATGTGGACTGGGTGAGACCAAGCAATCTCTTTGATCTATCTCTATAGATTTGTATTCCCAATACAAAAGATGCTTCACCCAAGTCTTGCATCGAGAACTTGCTTGCTAACCATATCTTGGTTGATTGCCACATTCCTACATCATTCCCAATGAGTAGAATGTCATCAACATACAGCACCAAGAATGTCACAGCACTCCCACTGACCTTCTTATACACACAGGGTTCCTCAGGATTCTTAGTAAAATCAAACTCTTTGATTGTACTATCGAATCTAAGGTTCCAACTCCTAGATGCCTGTTTTAGACCATAAATAGATCTCTGAAGTTTGCATACCATATGCTCACTTCCGACAGATGTAAACCCTTCGGGTTGAGACATGTAAATTTCTTCCTTAATATCCCCATTAAGAAATGCTGTCTTAACATCCATCTGCCATATCTCATAGTCATACCATGCAGCTATGGCTAGCAAAATCCTTATGGACTTGAACATTGCGACTGGAGAAAAGGTTTCTTCAAAGTCAACTCCTTGTCTTTGAGTATATCCTTTTGCTACCAATCGCGCTTTGAAGGTCAATACCTTCCCATCCGCCCCAAGTTTCCTCTAGTAAATCCATTTACACCCTATGGGAACAGTTCCCTCAGGTGGATCCACAAGATTCCACACTTGGTTCGAATGCATGGAATTCATCTCAGATTCCATTGCTTCAAGCCACTTGTATGAATCGGCATCAGATAACGCTTCCTTGAAGGTCCTTGGATCACATCCAAGGTTAGGCTCATCACAGTCCTCTTCAAGAAGCAGACCATACCTCATAGGTGGTCTCGAGACTCTATCGGATCTTCTAGGAGCTTGTATCTCCTCCCTTGGCTCTTCGGGTGTGGGTTCTACAATTGTGGGTGTCTCTCGAACTTCTTCGATTTCTATCATCTCTCCTTTTCTATTCAATACAAATTCCCTTTCCAAAAAGGTTGCATTCCTAGAAACAAATACCTTTGTTTCTTGGGGATGATAGAAGTAATATCCAACAGAATTCTTTGGATATCCCACAAAGGTAACATAAAATGGATCGACTATCCAATTTATCTCCCACTACCTGCTTTAAATAAGCAGGGCACCCCCATATTCTAAAATATGAATATTTGGGTGGCTTACCCATCCATATCTCATATGATGTCTTATCAACTACTTTTGTATGGACATTGTTCAACAACAGTGCCGCTGTCTCAAGCGCATATCCCCAAAAGGATGGCGGAAACTCCGTGAACCCCATCATAGACCGAACCATGTCATCAAAGTCCGGTTACGACGCTCCGAAACACCATTCAACTGTGGTGTAGCGGGCGGAGTCCACTGCGAGAGAATCCCATTCTCCCTTAGATACTCTTGGAACTCGGCACTCAAGTACTCACCACCCCGATCCGATCGAAGTGTCTTGATGCTTCGTCCCAACTAATTCTCTACTTCACTTCTGAATTCTTTGAACTTTTCAAAAGCTTCAGATTTGTATTTCATCAAATACACATACCCATACCTCGAGAAATCATCGGTAAAGGTGATGAAGTAGGCATGTCCATGCTTAGTGGTGATGCTAAGCGGACCGCACACATCGGTATGGAACAAATCCAATAACCCTTTGGCTCGCTCCACATGGCCCTTAAATGGAATTTTGGTCATCTTTCCTTTTAGACAGGATTCACAAGTCGTGAGAGCATTAATATCAGACATATCAAACATGCCAACTCCCACTAGCTTGCTCATCCTTCTTAAGGAAATATGTCCTAATCGAGCATGCCATAATTGTGCCGAATTTAGAGTATCTTGTTTTCTCTTGTTTGTTGTTGTTATCGCTTGGACATTGTTTAGTGGAATATCTTTCAATTTTAAGTTATAGAGATCATTTTCAAGTTCCCCGGTACCAACTAAACATTCATTCTTGTAAATGTTGCAAACACCTTTGCTAAATAAACAAGAAGATCCATCTTTGTCCAACATAGAAATGGAAATAATGTTTTTCACCAAGTCGGGTACAAACAAAACATCTCTCAAAATTAACTTAAAATCATTGTTCAAAAGCAAGTAAACATCTCCTACGGCCTTGGCAGCAACCCTTGCTCCATTTCCCATCCTCAAAAAGGTCTCACATTTTCTAAGCCTTCTACTTCTTCCCATCACCTGCAAATCATTACAGAGATATGAGCCACAGCCGGTATCCAATACCCAAGAAGTAGAGTTAATTGAAATGTTTACTTCAATATAGAACATACCTTTTCCCGAACCCTTCTGGGCAAGATATTCCTTGCAGTTACGCCTCCAATGTCCAGGCTTCTTGCAGTAATGACAAACGTCAACAGTCTTGTTAGCCTTCACTGGTGTGGCTACCACAACAGGACTCGGAGCTTGCCTCTTCGAGGGCACATTCTTCTTGGGACGTTGGAAAGAACGCTTCTTTCCCTTCCCATGTGGATCGGTCTTCGTACCAGATGAAGAACCCACATAAAGAACCGAATTCTCTTTCTTGATAGTGGACTCAAAAGTCACAAGCATATTCACCAACTCCTCAAGGGTCGGCTCCATCTTGTTCATATTGAAATTCACCACAAAAGGATCAAATGAGCTAGGCAGCGATAACAGCAACACGTCGGTGGTCAACTCCGAAGGCAATATCAAATCCATGCCAACAAGCTTGTCCACGAGTCCAATCATCTTTAGGCCATGCTCATGGACCGAGGCCCCATCTCACATGCGCAAAGTGATTAGCTCCTTGACGGTAGCATGCCTAAGAGGCCGAGTCTGCTCACCAAAGAGCTCCTTGAGGTGCAAATGAATGTCAGCAGCACTCTTTGCACCCTCAAAACGCCTCTGCAGCTCATCATTCATAGAAGCCTGCATATAACACTTGGTCTTCAAGTCATGGTCACACCAATCCTTGTAGGTCTGCAATTCCTCAGGAGTGCAGTCAGTCGGAGCCATATCAGGGGGCGACTCAGTCAGTGTATATGCAATCTTTTCCGAGTTCAAGACGATTTTCAGGTTTCTTAGCCAAGTGAGGTAGTTAGGTCCGGTTAACACATGTTTTTCGAGTATGGCAGAAAGAAGATTGCGAATTGAAGACATCGTTAGATAGTACTGAAAAGTAAACAGATAAATGTTAATGACTATTTTAAAATATTTAGTAAGATATAAAGTATGGACTTTAACTTTATAAATGTTTACTCACACTGTTTTGACATCTTTCACTACCCTCTAGTGAAAACGGTAAACTCCTTTCCTCAGTTGGTACGTAAGTTCCAATTAGCGAATTATGATCCCGAATAATATCAGCCAATCACAATTCCTAAAAGGTAGTTTTCAATTGCATCACAATGCAACCCTCTACGTAAACTTTTGTCTCACGTTTGATTAGGACCCAATAATATGACGTCGTTCATCTTTACGTGTCAAGCCTTACCCATCGATGTTGAACCTTAATGGACGGTCGCCAAGAGTTCCCTCAATAATATGAGCCGAAGTCATGGGAGTTCCACGTAGTTCACATCACTATGTCAAATGGATGTCACAGCTTTCCGGTACTAAGGGCCCCCCCAATAATATGAGCTGAGCCCCGAGTACGGGTAGCGATTCGTCATGCACCCATTTGTCGATGGAAGACAAGGAAATTATAAACAAATTTATAATTCCCCTTTTCAGGCTTGATATTATTTTTGAATCTTATTCAAAATGAGGGTTTTTAATTTTGAAAGGTCTCATCATTAATTTTATTTAAAAGCTCTCCATGTTTGATCGTATGTTTGCCGGATTCATGCAACTTTGTTATTATAATAATAACGCACATACTCATTATTTATAACATATCATGCATATATTATAAACAGTAAACAAACAAGGATGATCAATCGCCCCAATACTAACGGAACGTGTGAGCTAAACACGGGCCTAGGTCCAATCCTAGGGAAATGCACGGGATGCAAATGCAACTATTACATAAGCTTCCAATATTTACATGTCTTCGATCTTCATAATCATCATGGCCACCATCTTCCAATCTTGATCATCCACTATACTAATATTTACAAATAAATATCCATGGCAAATAGGGATACATCTCATGGGGGTGGGAACGGGCCATATACCAAGCCCACTTTATAAATTGATAATTATTACAATCATTCAACACAAAATATCCTAGCATACACCTAGCAAATTGGGCTTGGGCTTTTGATCATCCTTCATGCATAATATCACATATCATACACCATCAATTAATTATCACAATAATTAATTGATCCAATATTATATATCTTGATCCAATCACTAACCGCCACGATTATAAACTAAATTAACAAAGTATACAAACACCTTTGTCTACTTTCCAATTAATTTATTTATAACCAAATTTCTTGTAAATCACCATTTACTATAAATAATTAAAGTCCAACTTAAATTATTTATTTCATGAGAAAATATTTGCAACTTTTGTAATTTTAAACTTAAGGGCCCAAAAACTTATTTTTCACCAAAAACATTTTGGCCCATTTAAAATCACAAACATGTTAGCCATCCAATGGCCCAACAACTCAAGGCCCATGACACTTTGATATTCCAAAACTCTTTTGGAAACCCTTAGCCGTCATCGCCGTCGCCGGAGCTCCGTCGCCGTATTCCGGCAACAATTTTTTTTTTTATTTTTAAAAGAGGGGCATTCGGGCAGCCCCTCGGGCTGCCCTTGCTGCCCGACACGGGCAGCAACATGCTGCCCAAAATTTCCCCCAAAAAGCCTTGGTATTTTGTTGCAAAAAATACACTCATGCGGTTAGAAATCGATCTCAACATAATATCTTGCATTTGATACACAAAAACGTAACCATAGCTCTGATACCACTTGAAAGGGGATCGGTTACGGTGGCCGGAAACGCAACGGAAGCACAAAAATTTTCGAAAATCAAATTTTCTAGCAAGAAAATTTCGGCCACCCCTCTCACAATTTGTGTAGCAAATACCAAACAAACACCAAAATGCATAGGGTGTTAAGAAAAATATACCTATCAACCTCTTGAGGTTGATGATGGCTCCAACTAAGGTATAAACACCTTAGCTCTTGAAGGTAGACAATCTACAAGCTTCATCTTTCTTTTGGACTCCTTCCTTCCAATCAAGCCCACCACCAACTAGGTAGATCCACCTTACACTTGCACTAGAAAATGTATGGCATTTTTCTTTGAGAAGTGAGTGTTTTTCTTCAACAACTTGAAGAACAAAGTGGAGAGAAAAATATGGAGCTAAACCCCTTAGAAATTTCGGCTATGTCTTGCTCTAGACAAGGGAGAATGAGTTGTCTTGGACTTGCAAAAAGCAAAAGACAAAAGTAGCATGCCAAGCCTTGGAGATTGAAAAAGTTGTCTCCAACCCTTCACCTCCCATGCATGCATATTATATGGTTTTTTTATCAAAATAAAAACCATGGACTAAATTTAATTATCTCAAACATATTTGAGACTAATTAAACATTACTTGAATTTACCCAAGTCCCACTAGTTAAATAATTAATTTAAATTGAGCTCTACAAGACTCAATATAATTTAATTAATTCAACACTTGAATTAATGTAATTATTTGGACTCTACTAGGTCCACTAGTGTTTAATTAATTCAGCACTTGAATTAATTTAATTTAGTCCATAATAATGTTTATGAAAATCACAATTTTCAAATACATTATTTATTTGGCCAACCTTTTAATTTTAGGAACACTTTCTTAAATTAAAAGTTACATTCTCTAATAGAAGTCACACTTCTATTTTTCCTTTCGCCTATAAACTCATTTATAAGTCGTTCAACACATTGAACTATTTTCTCTTTTATAGAAGTCACACTTCTAATTTTCCTTACGCTTATAAACTCCTTTATAAGCCGTTCAACACATTGAACTATTTTTACTTCTCAACGGGATCTAGAAAGCCAGCACTTGTGTGGCCCTCAATGGTTCATTGATACAACTAGCCGTGGGTTCACATCTCCATGTGATTCGGACTAAACATGTCCTTATATGAGCATACCCCATTTTCTCCATTCTTACTTATCAACTCCTTGATAACAAGAACGTCAGAACTCAAGTCTGATAGTACCCAACCAATCATGTTAAACGCCTAGCAGCATCGCTTACATGATTCCCTAGGTATCAAATGATAGTGCCTGCAAGAACCATTCAATTATGGTTAGCGTACAGTACGGTCCCTTCAACTCATATATCCCGATCGATTCGACAACCATTGGTTTATCGAGAGTTGTCAATGAATCGATATTATGTGTATGCCGTAGTTGCATCGATGGTGTAATCTATGAAAATCCTTTCATAATTACCACCATACTCTGATCAGAGATTTCACACTACATATACATGAAAACACATAGGATATCCATACCCGAAGGTAAGCGGTGAATCCCCGACTACAATGCATCGACTCCTATATGTTTCGACAGAACACCCAACCTTGCCACCTGATGACCCCTTGAGAGTCGGTAAACAAGTCAAAGTGCAATGCTAGCACATAGAGTCTCAATGTTGTCCCGGGTCATAAGGACTAATGGTGTACAACCATAAACTAGGACGTTTCCACTCGATAAGTGAGAACCACTTGGAAAGTCCTTTAATGGAGGGTTGTTCAGTGCACTCTTCCAGGAGCACCTATCTGCATGCTTGGACATCACAATGTCCCCTACCAATGAAACATGGTACTCACATCGCAGATACTAGTCTCTAACTCGAGCGGCCTATATCCTTCTTAGCGGCGGCTGAATTGACTAGGAACTGTTTAGAATATACAGTATTCCAAATATGAGTTTAATGATACTCATCATATGAGCATCTCATATTCTTTCTACTATTTGTATATTCAAGGACTTTATCTATGCAACTAGCATGGGTATACAGATAAAGATGTGCCAAAATAATAATTTCAAATATAATTAAAATAAAGATCGTTTATACATAGAGTTTCATTGTGAACACTCGGCCAACACTTGGCTCGATGGGCACCTACTCTAACACCATGCACAATAACCGAACCAAATCATTAAGAACAAGCCAAGCAGTCCTACGTTACTTTCTCCTGTTGCTACCCACAGTTCCAGCTCGTTTCTATTCATGTTGCAGTGTTTTGTGTGTGAATCTAGGCCCTTAAACTTGTGTAAAACAATCCCGTATTACTTCCTAATCATGGCAGCCCCTTTATACATGTTTAACATAATTTTTGGGTCAAAATTCATGAATTTAGTACATGTATGTGCAATATTCCGAAAATAATCATAAGAAATTCATGCTTTTCATGCACACGATATTTAGAAGGATAATACGATGTGATAGATGAGAAAAGGAGATGTATGGCGTGTCTTTGCGTATTATACGCACGAATATACGTTGACGACGAAGAACAGTGACGACGAGACCTTGGCTTGGAACCCTTGAAGCTTCATCGATTTTTCTTCAAATTATTTTGTGTGTGTCGTGTACCATGATTTGAAAGAGTTTGAGTTGTTTAAAAGTGTGTGGCCGATTGATTGTGATGCTAGGAGTGTAGGGTTTAATATATTTTATACACTAATTAACTACTAACTAGGCTTTGGCCTATTAAGCCAATTAAATTAATCTCATTAGTCTAATTAGGTTTTAAATAAAATATTAACAATGTTTTGTTTAATTAAACATGTGAATTTATTAACCGGGTTGCCAAAAAGCTCGTATTTTTGTTGAAAACCAACACCGATAAAATTTTCGTACCGGCGTATAAAATCATCTCAAAACCCCTTTATTTTAAAAAAACAATAAAAAACATCACCCTTATTTTAAATAATTAAAAAAAATTAACCAATAAAAACATTTTCTATTTTTCAGCCCTCGGTCTCCGTTCCTCAATCGCAACTCGAATAGCCTTTTAAAAATATATTTTAATGCAATCATGTGGAAGAATATATTTTTAAACATGCAAATATGCACAACATAATTAATTCATGTAATTAAAAAATTTATTTAAAATACAAATAATTTAATAATGCATGCATGTGGTTTGCGTGGACCTTTAAATTTTCGACGCTTTACAATCTCCCCTTCTAAAATTGAATTTCGTCTTCGAAATTTGCTTATCCTTAATAACCCAAAGTTTAGTCTTAGTTCTAGTATCCCAAAAATCCACGCTTCCGCTGCACTACTGATAGACATGAATTTAATTGTGGCGATGTAAATAAAAACCAGCAGACCAGCAACACTCTTTAAGAAAACAGTAGACTAACTAGAGATTAGAAGCTACTGGTCTTGTAAACCAAATCAGTAGAAAGGATAGAAAAACAGAACCAGTAGAAGATGTTGCCTAACATGACTACTTTAAATGTTACCGTTAAAGCTCCAAGTACTAGTATTTATTACAGCATTAAATACTATACAAAGTCATTTAATGCACTTTACCAAGTTTAGTATAAAACAGAACTGATTGTTTTATAGCTTTTCTACAGGAACCATTTTTGGTAATAAATCTGATTCTATCAGTTATCTGAAGACATCTTCTGATTATGAACGTTGAACTCAGTCGCTTATATATTCGTGGAACAAATCCTTACACGGAGAACACACCACACATAATATCTTTTCAAGGATCAAAGCTTTTACTCAAAAGACAACCTCGAAATTCCTTCATCACTTAGAGTTCAACACAAAGAAAAGTAGCACACGCTTCATAGCAAAATATCTTATCTTTTGAAGATCATCTTGTGCTACCGATTCTTACATTCTTCACAATCTTTTAAAATACATAATTTATCAGAAAGAGATTGTAATATGAAAAGAGTCTTTTCAGAACTTTGTGTATCACATTATTTGTGAGTCGAGTAACTAAGAGTTTCAGTAGGCTGAGGTGTAAGTCCTTCTGAAATGGGTGTGTACAAGAGTTCTACTGTAATATCCAAATTCTTTTAGTTATACCTTCTGGAAACAGAAGAAGGGGAGACGTAGAAGATTTCATCTTCGAACTTCCATAAACAACTGCTGCCTACTGTTATTATTGTTTTTCTACAACTTCATCAGATTGTTTCCGCACGTATTATTGTAATCTAGGTGAAGGTATATGCACAAGATAAACTACTATCTCTAACAGGATTTTAGTGCATCATCGAAGGAGAAAGAAAAACGAGTAGAGTTTATTCACCCCCCCTCTAAACTCAACTTCGATCCTCAACTATTGGTATCAGAGCAGGTCACTCTTGTTCGTGAATAACTACAACAGATGGCACACTTTAGCAAGGTCCCTATGTTCTCTAAGGAAGATTTTGACGATTGGAAGATTAGAATGCAAGCTCATCTTGCAGCACAAGATGATGACATGTGGTATGTCATCACAGATGGTCCATTAAAAATATTAAAGCCTAACACAGATGTTGCTGTAATTGGAGGCGGACCGCAGATGGTTGAAAAATCAAGAAGTGAATGGACCAGCGAAGATAAGAAGAAGGCCAACCTTGATAATGTTGCAAAGGATATATTGTATAAAACTCTCGACAAGAACACCTTTAGCAAGATCAAAATGTGTTCTACTGCAAAAGATATTTGGGAAAAGCTTATCCAGATATGTGAGGGAAATGAGCAGACGAAAGAAAACAAACTGTCTGTAGCAATGCAGAAGTTCGAAAATCTAAAAATGAGAGCTGGTGAAACTCTAAATGAGTTCGATGAAAGATTCAGTAGCTTGGTAAATGAGCTAACAGCTATGGGTAAAGAGCATAGCAACAGAGAAATAGCTCTCAAGGTGATGAGAGCCTTACCCAGAGAATGAGATGTTAAAACAATGGCTATGAGAGTGTCCAAAAACTTGAACAAGTTGGAACTACACGACTTGTTTGCAGATCTGAAAGCTTACGAGTTCGAATTAGAAGTAAGAAGTGGAGAAGAGCCTTCATGTCTACCTACCAAGGCTCTTGCTGCTACTACTACTGCCACCACCTCCTCTACTACTGCTACAGATGTACCTCAAGCATTACCTACTATGATCATTTACAGTACATTGGAGAAGACTGCTGAACAAATCAGTAGTGATGCTATGTCCTTATTTGTAAAGAAATTCTCCAGGTTCATGAAGAAGAACCATCGAACTTATCAGGGTCCCAATCGCAACTTCAAGAAAGATTCACCATCTGGTGATATGGGATGCTTTAACTGTGGAAAAATAGGTCACTTCATTGCTGATTGTCCTAAACCAAAGAAGGATGACCAGAAGAGAAAGGATCACAAGAGGAATGACAAAAAGTCCAGAAGAGATCGAAAAGCAATGATTGATGAAGAAAGCAAATCCAAATGGGCAGACTCCAGTTCTGAGTCATCTGATTCAGAAAATCATTCCAGTGACAGTGATGTAGAAGAAGTTAAATGTCTCATGGCAGACACTGATTCAACCTCGACATCTGAAGAGGTATTTGATTTTGATTCTAACGAATTTACACGAAGTGATCTGGTTAATGCATTACATGACATGGTAGAAGAGTATTCTAGACTTTCTCAATCATTCAAAGAAGTTAAGATCGAAAATCAGAACTTAAAGGATCAGAACAGTAAGTTAACTTGCATGCAAGTAGACAACTGTAATGATTTACAAGTTGAGATGAGTAAATTAAAAACGGAGAATGAAAGAGCAAAAGCAGATTACCAGAAGATGCTTTCTGAAAACCAGAAGTTATCACTACTGGTAAATGCTTGGAACAAGTCTTCCATTTCACTAGAAAAGATGCAAGAGTTACAAAAACAATCTGGAGACAGGAGTGGTCTCGGTTTTTGTAATAATGAAGGCACTTCTGGAACGAATACTAAGCCAAAACTAGATATGTGCAAAGGGAAGTATATTCACTTTGTGAAATCCAGTGTGGTACAGAAACAAGAAGTACCTACTGTTTCAGTAGAAAAGAATGTAATTCAGATGAACAGAAGAATGCCTTATGGTCTGGGTTATGTTAAACCTAAGAAAAAAGTTGACCAGAGTTCTAGAATCATGAGGGGATTCAACTCAGGAAGATAACCTCCTATGAAGGTTAAAAACTACCAGTACTACAACTCTAAACCTGTTCAGAAGAGATACAGGCTGGAAAACAGAAACAGAAGGGAGGAACAACATTTTAATATGCATACTGTTAGAAGTAACAGACCTTCTGTTGCACATAGATCTTTGGATACCCGGAGTACAAGGTCACCAAAAATTGTACAAATGTGGGTCCCCAAAGGACTGATAAGGCTTGGACCCAAATAGATTTGGGTACCAGATACTAAAATTTGTGTTTGCAGGAACAGCAGAAGAAAGCAGAAATCAGTAACTCTACATGGTATCTGGACAGTGGATGTTCCAGACACATGACTGGACAGAAAAACCTACTTTCCGAGATAGTGAGTTGCACTGGACCAAAGATAACCTTTGGAGACAACTCAAAAGGTAAAACCATGGGTAAAGGTAAGATTATCCATGGTAACCTAACTATTAATGATGTGTTATTAGTTGACAATCTTTGTCACAATCTAATCAGCATTAGTCAACTATGTGATAATGGTTATTTTGTAGCTTTTTAGAAGCATTCATGTATAGTCAGAGATTCTGCTGAAACTACTGTGTTAACTGGAAAGAGAGAAGGCAACACTTACAGAGTTTCTTAGAACTCAAATCAAGTCAATACTCCTACATGCTTAGTTGCCTCTTAGCAGTAAACACTGGATATGGCACAAGAAATTGAATCATCTGAATTTCAAGTCAATCAATTATCTCAAAAAACAGAATATAGTTGATGGATTACCTGATATTAATTTTGTTAAAAATCATGTTTGTTCTGCTTGTCAGCTTGGGAAACAGATAAGATATAGCTTCAAGAACAAAGATAGCAAATCAACTCCAAGATGTCTGGAATTACTGCATATGGATCTATTTGGTCCAATCCTTATCATGAGATTAGGGGGAATGAAAAATACTCTTGTTGTTATTGATGATTTTTCTAGATTCACTTGGGTAATATTTCTCGCAGGAAAAGATCAAACCAGTAGCCTCCTGATCAAGCTCTGAAAAGGATTCAAAATGAAAAATCTACTTCCATCATTAAAATTAGAAGGGATCGGGGTACTGAGTTCACTAGCAAGTATCTTGAGTTATATTTGGATGAACAGGGGATTCATCATGAATATTCAGCTTCCAGAACTCCTCAACAAAACGGAGTAGCTGATAGGAGAAATAGAACTCTAAAAGAAGCAGCTAGAACAATGCTAGCAGATGCAGACATCTCTCAGCGCTTCTGGGCTGAAGCTATTAACACTGCTTATTACACGCAAAACAGATCTATGGTCAACAAAAGGCACAATCAGACCCCTTATGAAATATGGAAAGGGAAAAAGCCTAACGTATCTTATTTTCATGTGTTTGGTTGCAAATGTTTTGTACTAAATAATGGCAAAAATCATTTAACTGCATTTGACTCGAAATCAGATGCTGGACTATTTCTTGGTTAATCTGCTGTAAGCAAAACCTTTAGAATTTTCAAAAATAGAACTCTTAATGTTGAAGAGTCGATTCATGTTGTCTTCGATGAAGACAGCAGTGCTCCTGAAATATCTAACACGTCTGATTTAAGCAACAGGCTAGACAGGATTCACTTGGAACTGGACAGTGAAGATGATGTAGAAGCAAACATCAAGGATCTTCAAAATCCAGAACCAGACATTCCGATAGTGGACCCAGAAGTACAAACATTGGATATACCAATACTAGCAGAAGACATTCAAGAACCTACTACTGGTTCCGTCGAAAACAATCTCAACATATCAAATCAGGAAGATATCCTTCTAAATCCTTTTATATGGAGGAAATCTCATCCTCCATCATTGGTTATTGGTAATCCAGCAGCGCCTTTGAGAACCAGAAGGCAAATGATTAATGAATACATGCATGCTGCTTTTATCTCTCAGGATGAACCAAATAAAATTGAAGAAGCTCTTCTGGATCCTAGTTGGATTGAAGCTATGCAAGAAGAACTAAATCAATTCAAACGTAACGAAGTTTGGTTTCTAGTACCTAGACCATGTCACCAAGCTGTCATTGGAACTTGGTGGGTATTCAGAAACAAACTCAATGAAGAAGGCACAGTGATCAGAAATAAAGCAAGATTGGTAGCTCAAGGTTTCAGACAAGAAGAAGGAATAGACTTTGATGAGACCTACGCACCAGTAGCAAGGCTCGAAGCAATGAGAATTTTTTTAGCCTTTGCTGCTTTCAAGAATTTCAAAGTATATCAAATGGATGTGAAAAGTGCTTTTCTGAATGGTCTTTTACAAGAAGAAGTCTACGTCGAACAACCTCCAGGTTTTATCGATCATTTCTCACCTCATCATGTATTTAAATTACACAAAGCATTATATGGTCTAAAACAGGCACCTAGAGCGTGGTATGACACCTTATCGCAATTTCTCATCGAACATGAATTTACAATTGGAGCGGTAGACAAAACTCTGTTTACTTTAGTCAAGAATAAGCATATACTTCTCGTACAGATTTATGTTGATGATATCATTTTTGGGTCAACTAACCCCAAATTGTGTGCAAAGTTTGGAAAATTGATGCAAGATAAATTCGAAATGAGTATGATAGGTGAATTAACATTCTTCTTAGGATTACAGATTAAACAACTGGATACTGGAATTTTTATAAATCAAGCCAAGTACACCAAGGAGCTTCTGAAAAAGTTCGGAATGGAAGCATGCTCTGCTGCTTCTACTCCAATGAGCTCATCTATTAAACTTGATAAAGATGAAAGTGGAATTCTAGTAGAGGTAACTCAGTATCGCAGTCTTATTGGTTCATTATTATATCTAACTTCCAGTAGGCCAGATATCATGTTTGCTGTTTGTATTTGTGCTAGATTTCAATCTAACCCCAAACAATCTCATTATATTGCTGCTAAACGTATTTTGAAGTACTTAAAAGGAACTCAAAATGTCGGTATATGGTATCCCAATGATTTATCGTTAAATCTTATTGGATATTCAGATGCTGATTACGCAGGTTGCAAACTAGACAGAAAAAGCACAAGTGGTTTTTGTCAATTTCTTGGTGATAGGCTGATATCCTGGTTTAGCAAGATATTATGGATTTAACAACAATTAAAAGACTATGGGATTCAAGCCTCCGAATCACCTATTTTCTGTGACAATACCAGTGCCATTGCAATCACACAAAATCCAGTACTTCATTCCAGAACAAAGCACATAGACATCAGACATCATTTCATCAGAGATCATGTGTAGAAAAAGAACATTCGTCTGGAATATGTTTCTAGTGATCAACAAACAGCAGATATTTTACAAAACCTTTGCCAGAAAATAAGTTTTCTTATTTTCGAAACTCACTTGGTTTGATAGATTTAACTTGATTATTTATCATCATCTGTTATCTTGGCTTAGCTTTTTCTCTGTGGTTATTTAGTTATTTATCGTATTTAACTAACAGTAAGTTATTTGCAGAAAAGCAGAAGGGAAAGTCAAGTACGTAAACGGAAATTTTATTAGAAACCATTCCAGTACATTAAACGATGCAGAAGTAAAAACAGTAGATTTACAAATGCTCTTTAACCAGAAGCGTTACATTAAGCTTTTGTCTTCAGTAATATGAGCACCCTGCAGTTTGTTTGCAAAGTACTTCAGCAGAAATAAAGATTCCAGCAAGCTTGAATCTAGAAAGAATCTAGCAAGCTTGGGTCTTGTTAGCTCTAATGTATTATTAGATGCCTTACAGGGCATCATAGATGATATCAGCTTTATCGATCAACCAGCACTCTCTTGTTGCATTAGCATGCTTCTGGAAGGGATCGATGCTACATATCAATATCAATGGAAGCAACAAATCTTTTTGATTTTTTATATTACAACTCCAGGAGTTTGTTTCAAGGATCATTACGTAAAGAATGATATCCCCAAACTTCCCTCTGAACATTTCTTCGGCTCCTGGATCAGACTCTAACTTTTTTTTTAAATAGAGCTTTCATTTTAGATTATGTATGTTTAACTTCGTTCAAGTTGTGCAGGCATTTATAGAAGAAACAAAGACTCTTGCGACTTTTCATTTTCGACGGTTCAGATTGCGATATTGTCAAGAGTCACTTGTCGCTTTAATGACCACTTATTAGTTGCATTTACCGAGGGGGAACAGTATCTTAGTCAGACTAAGATTTTTTACACCTTCTTCAGAAAACAGATAGAATATTTGTCTTTTCGATAAAACAACGAGTATGCTGGTTTTATCAAAGTGCTCAAATATTTAAGCACCCTGAAACTTCCAGCAGACGTTATCATAAAACGACAAATCTTCTTCTGATTATTCTTAGTAACCGTCTGGACAGCCCGCCTATTTCAAAATTTTAAAATCATTCGCGTATCTGACAATTTCTGCAAGTCTTTTCAAACGCTCAACCATAAACATACTGACACGTGTCTTTATGTTTACTTGACGGCTGTATATTTATTTTAAATATCATCTTTTCATCTTTACTGTTTCATAACTGTTGTTATTCAGCTACTACTTTCTCTTCATCATCTCTATCTACTGCAAATTTTATCTGACCCTTTCCTCGTACAGAAATGGCCGGAGCATACACTCTTAATGCATATCAAGTCAACTTTGCTTCAGTTCTCAATGTCAAAGATGAGAACCTTGTTAAAATGTTTCAAGCCCTTGAGAAATCAGGTCTTCGAAAATTCTTGGAAGCACCAGCTGTGATATACAAAAATGATCTTTTGGATTTCTACGCTAAGGCAACTGTGCATGAAGGAAATATCGTTCACTCTCAAGGAGATGCATCCATATCCATTGATGCCGCACTATTGGGAACAACTTTCCTTCTTCCACTTTCAGGTATTTCTGAACTATCTGATATTTCCAAGCTTGAAATGTCTATTGCTCTCAGCACCTTCTCAACCACTAGAGAAGAATTGTCTCCTTCTTGCCACAAAAAGTTACTCAAAATGGAATATCAAATTCTGGCTGATATTGTGGCAAAAGCTATATTAGTCAAAGCTGGCACGTTCGACAAGTTAACAAAGGAGAAGTTCAAGTGATGGCTGCCATCACTAAGGGAACTAAAGTGGATTGGAGTCATTTCATATTCAGAATCATGAAAGACATGGTCACCAAGAAAAGTTCTGGATTCGCTGTTCACTTCAGCACAATGCTAAAGGATGCTGGTTTCGCTTCTACAAGTGAACAAGATGTTGTTTCAGTAACTATGATTGATGCTGAGAATGTACTCGCTTTAAGGCCCAAGACAACCGTGGATGAATTTGTTGCCTTGAAAAAGGAGATTGAAGAAACTATTTCTGAGGCTCAGAAACCTCAACGAAAAATTAAGAGGGAAAGAGTGATCATCAATACCGATTCTGATAAAACAGTATCAGAAGAGTCTGTTGCTGATGTTCAACCATCTTACCGACTCCAATAAAAAATAAAGCACGGACTGTTATCAAACTCAAGAAGATAGCAGCAATCTCTGATATTGAGAAAGTGCCAATCAGACAAGTGTTTCCAGAAGTGGTTCCATCTGCACGATCCACTGCTCCTACTTCAGTGCAAGCTGCTGCATCTTTTCCAGCACCATCTACTGCTTCTACTTTCAGACACACGTCTGGAATAGTGATTCGAGAATCAACAAGCGGGTTTCTGCATTTCGACCCATTTTGCCTATATCATCAACCGACAAAGGCAAAGGAAAGATGATTGAAGAACCACAAGTTTTTGGACTCAAAACAACTGTGACCACAGGTGTTGATCTTCATTTGGCAGAGATCGAAAGCTCTGCAAATGATGACATGAATTTCTTTGACGAGTGGCACAAGGTCCGAATTTTTAATTCTTTTGCTTACTTCAAGACAAAAGGAGCCTACAGAAAAATAATGAACGCTGAGAAGAGGGTATTTCAGCTTGCCAAAACAGAAAATGTAATCGAGGCCTTGCGCAGAAGAAGTTAGATCCTCGATCAGCTGAAATGTCAGAAGCTGGAATCGGTTCTGAAAGTTCTTGAATCAAATTTTGATCCTGCTACTCCTACTGCCGTCCAGGATCAAAACGTCATTTTGATTCTCACTGACAGATTGAAACAGATGAGTGAGCAAATTCTTGCTCAAGAAAAGGGCTTTGGCGAGCCAATTGAATATCTAGTCGGCCTTGTTCCAGACTTCACCTGATTCAGACAGTTGAGGAACGGACTACAGCCTCACCAAAGGCTTCTGCTCTCAGTACTCCTGCTTCTCCAACAAGGCCTATTCCGTCATCATCTCTTTTGTCTGTGCATGAACTGGCTTCAGTTGAAGAATTCATTGAGTCGATTGTTCCCACGTCCCCTACTACTCAGGACGCAGTACCAGCTACTTCATTGCCACCATCACCCTCTCCAGCAGTAGAACAACATATGGAAAAATCAGATGCTATATCTCTTTTGCCAAATCTAGAGATATTTTCTGCTGATAATCAAGCAGAAATGAAAGCTCTTTTGGATCAAACATCTGAACCCATAACTGCAGAACCATCAGATTCACCTGCTGCCATTGTACCACCAGAAGAGAACTTGGTCTCCACCATGGCTTCTCCTAATGAAGAGATCGTTCCTGCCGTAGTTGCTGTTGAACCAACTGTCTCTGCCATTCCAGAAGAAAGCTCTGTTGACCCTGGTCCTTCTACTGCTGTGATGGATACAAATCCAGTCTCTTCTGCACTGATTGTTACTAATCCTGTTCAAACTCTCACAAACACTCGCACTGCTGAAATGAGGCAACGCATGCTTGCGCGAACCCCCTCACTTGAATCAGATTCATTCAACTTGGAGTTCCAGATTGACGTTCTGTAAAGGGAGCTCCATAACCTGTCTGATTTGGTCAAGCGGATGTCATGTCAGAACATATCAGAATTTACTGGTGCTCAATCCTTCAGAGATCGGATGAGCAAATACATATATAACACGGCGGAAACCATTGACAAGATGTATGCTGAAACCGTTGTTTTCAGACAAGCCATAACGAGAAATCACAGTCACATCATGCTTGCTCAAACTGATATACTCAATCGAATCACCGAGCATGATGATCTCTTTCGATCATTTTCCACCTCCTTGGAAGTAATGGATGCCAAGATTAGTTCTCAAAATCAATATCTCACTACTCTGAATGATCGCATCTCTACTCAAGCTCCGTATCTAGAGATGCTAACCAATAGCATTCAGAATCCGTCTGGAAGAATGAATGACCTCTTGGCCCATGTGATTGCCGCTGATGCCAAAAAGGGGGAAGAAAGAAGAGATCCAGATCCATCAGAAGCTCTAAGGCAATCAGAGGCTGAAACTTCAGATAGAAGATTTCAGGATCCTCAAGATGAAGAAATCATTTACAGGGACATTGGAACTGATTGATTATTTACTTTGTTACTTTATTGACTTTATCCTTTTGCCCACATGATTATCTGTTATTCAACGCTTTTCTATTGTTCAGGTTTTGGCATCACCACAAAGGGCGAAATTGATAGACATGAATTTAATTGTGGCGATGTAAATAAAAACCAGCAGACCAGCAGCACTCTTTAAGAAACTAGAGATTAGAAGCTACTGGTCTTATAAAACCAAAGCAGTAGAAATGATAGAAAAGCAGAACCAGTAGAAGATGTTGCCTAACGTGACTACTTTAAATGTTACCGTTAAAGCTCCAAGTACTAGTATTTATTACAGCATTAAATACTATACAAAGTCATTTAATGCACTTTACCAAGTTTAGTATAAAACAGAACTGATTGTTTTATAGCTTTTCTGAAGGAACCATTTTTGGTAATAAATCTGATTCTATTAGTTATCTGAAGACATCTTCTGATTATGAACGTTGAACTCAATCGCTTATATATTCGTGGAACAAATCCTTACACGGAGAACACACCACGCATAATATCTTTTCAAGGATCAAAGCTTCTACTCAACAGACAACCTCGAAATTCCTTGATCACTTAGAGTTCAACACAAAGAAAAGTAGCACACGCTTCATAGCAAAATATCTGATCTTTTGAAGATCATCTTGTGCTACTGATTCTTACATTCTTCACAATCTTTTAAAATACATAATTTATAAGAAAGAGATTGTAATCTGAAAAGAGTCTTTTCAGAATTTTGTGTATCACGTTATTTGTGAGTCGAGTAACTAAGAGTCTCAGTAGGCTGAGGTGTAAGTCCTTTTGAAGTGGGTGTGTACAAGAGTTGTACTGTAATATCCAAAGTCTTTTAGTTATATATTCTGGAAACAGAAGAATGGGGAGACGTAGAAGATTTCATCTTCGAACTTCCATAAACAACTGCTGCCTACTGTTATTATTGTTTTTCTACTACTTCATCAGATTGTTTCCGCACGTATTATTGTAATCTAGGTGAAGGTATGCGCAGAAGATAAACTACTATATCTAACAAGATTTAGTGCCTCATCGAAGGAGAAAGAAAAACGAGTAGAGTTTATTCACCCCCCCTCTAAACTCAACTTCGATCCTCAACAGCTACTCTGATAAAACTTAAATTCTAGAATGTCCTTACGTCTCCTCGATCCCATTTAAATTTTTCCTTCTAAATCCTTATTTTCAACTCGCAACTTAGACCCAAATGACTTAGTGCTATTACTATTATAACCTCGAATTTCAATTTTTCTTACAATTCCCAATATTAAAAGATGGATAATCATGCTTATCGTATATTACTTTCCTTATTTTATATCCAAAATGTTCATCCATCTATCAAATTTCGATCTTAAAATCCCAAATACATCTACTAACGGTTAAATTTTCAAGCTTAATATTTATTCAATCTTACAAATCCTTGATTAACATTCCTTATAACACTATAACTATGATATCCCAAGGTTCCATATATTCTTAAAAAGTCTAAATCCTCAAAATTCTTGCTATTTAACCCATTAAATTTGTTCTTATTGCTAACTAGTCCCCAAATTTCCTTAACAATTGCAAAATAAATTCTTAGTTTCCTCAAAAATTATCTTAATTGGTCCTTAATTTCAAAAATCCTACGATTAACCTATAAGTTCTTGGCATTCTTAATTTCCTTCTATTGGTTTCCCATAACATAATTTCGATAATTTAAAATTATTTACCCACAAATCAATTCCAATAACCAATCTTACCTTTCATCAAAACTTAAAATCCCAAATTATACATTTTTATATTCTCAAAGTCGTTGCAATCCTCAAATAATTATTACTTTTGTGTAATTCCCAAAAAAATTAATTCGATTAGATAAATATTTCTTAGAAAACCTATGTGTCCCAAAACATTCATAATATTCATGATTAACTTATAGCCCAAAAGGAAAAACGTCAATACTAAAATCTAAAAAAAATCAACATAGTCCAATTCCACCACAAAACCAACATGCGCATATAATCTTTTAGCATGACAAAGTCATGCAACCATGCAGGGTAAAAATCATTTGCCTTGCAACCTTAAACATAACGTCAATCAACTTCAAAACGTGTATGCACATGTAGCTTAAACATTTAGATCATGTAAACGTGTAGGTAACATTACATAAATCATATAAAGCTTGTAAACTCACAGATTGAGGCTTGACAACTGATCTTTCCGGCGCTGATGGTGGCACAAACCTTTACAGAACCATTGCTCTGATACCAACTGAAACGTCTCTCCGTTCTTATTGCTTTAAAAGTACTAAATTTCTTTTTTTTTACACTCAATTTTTGGCCATATACCTTTTCCCACATGAAAAATATTTTTATAACATATTTTACCCTTTTAAAATAAAACATCAACCAACTAGCATTCTAAAAATCAAGTGAAATAGTCATAAAACTGAAATCGTGTACTGTTTACCAAACCTAAAAAACAATAATTTGAAAAGTAAAGTCCATACTAAACCTCTCAAAAATCTCTCAAAAGCATAACTAAATAGTCTTAAAAATCTTTATCTTAAATCAGTAATCATAAAACATAATGCGGAAAATAGTAGCACTGGTCCTCGGGTTGTGTGCACCGACAGTCCAGTAGGATCATATGTCAAGTCCTCCCTCAACCTCACCTGCATCCATCACACCTAGTGAGTCTAAAGACTCAACACACCATAATCTTGATAACAAGTAATACGTAATACAGTTAACATATAACAGTGAAAAATACTTGTACTTAAAATATCGTTTTCATGAAGATGCATAAACTTAAGCATAAACATTTTCATGACATGCATAACATAAACCTTAACCTTTTTTTTCCTTATCATGACATAAAAACATTTTAACATGATCATAAACATTTTCCTTTTTCCTTTTCCTTTCCTTTTCCTTTGTTGAATTCAGATTGTTAATTGTGACTTTCCTGATCATGATCATAAATCGATGGATCCATCTAAATGTAACCACAGTACTGGGCGGCGGGGGACACCAGCAACACTTTCACCGGTCAACTAGGCCTTGGCCTATAATTTTTCGAATAGAAATACGATCGTCGGGGCTCCCTCTGGGGCTTTGTCTCATAAATGGGCTCCCTTTGGGCCTTTTCCCCTCACGATATTCCCATTCTTACCGTTACCACAAAACCGTACCACATAACAGTTACCACATATTTGTAATGATGGAAACACGATCGTCGGGCTCCCACTGGGACCATAACCCTCACGACGTCGCCAACATCAACGAATTAGTCACAATCACTTCACTTCCTTCAACATTTACATTTTCATCACTTTATAAAAAAATCATGCGTAACATAACATTTTGTTTTTGAAACCAAGCATGCAACATGTCTTTTAAATGTCTTTCCTAAATCATAAAAATCCCTTAGACATTTAAAAAATCAATATTTAATCATGAACATTTCATAAACATTTAAAAATAATCATAATATCATAAAAATAGCATTTAGGGCACTGCCATGACGTTTACTAATGTTTACGTATAAAATGACCGTTTTATCCCTAGGCGTAAAATTTCCCGTTTTTGACATTTTATTAATTTCATTGACTCTAACATGTCCTAAATAATTATTTAAGCCTACATGAATTTACTCATATTTTTATTTAGCATAAAAGGAGGACTTTTAAATTAATCTTTAAATGTGACGTATTAATGCATTTTAATCTCGAATTAAACCAAACCTTAATATAAAATTCCCAAATTAAAAACATAGCCTTTTAGTAATTATTTAAGCTTAAATCTAATTTTCTATAATTTTATAAAGCTTAAAACTAGGTGTTCAATTAATTCGTTAATTAGCGTTCCATGAGGCGATAAAATCCCGATTAAATCTAAAACTCATTATTTTGATCCCAAATTTTAATAATAGCATTTGTATTATTTATTCTACCCTTCCAAGTCATGAGCCACACCCGTAGACCCTTGGATCTATTTTTAGTCTTATAATTTTCGAAATTGACACCCTAACGAACCACCCGAGCCATCTCCCAATTTACTCGAGCCATGTCCGAGCCACCTTGAGCCAAAACCTAGCCAACTAATCTATGGAACTTACTGACCATCCCCAAGCCCAAGAACCAGCCCCTAAGCCGCACAATCACTCCTAGAAACTGACCCCATTGCATGTGCTGTGTGTGAGTGAGTTGCATAGTTGATCTAGGACTCCTATCAAGTCTAGGCTCCTTCCATCCGAGCCACCCCAGAGCCCACACGACCCTCACCATTCCTGGACCACGCCCAAACCCTACCCAGACCTAGCCCAGCCCCTGACCGCGCGCATGAAGCCCCGCACCAGACAGTAGCCTTGCGCGCCCCTCCCTGCGCGCATGTGTGTGATGCTTCGCGTGGCTTTTTCTCGAGCCACCACGAGCCCTGAACCTTCCTAACCCTCTCTGAGCCATCACCTAGACCACCTAGCTCACCCCCAGACTGAGCCATCCCTTGAAAACTCTCGGCCAGCACCATCACCCTACGGGAAGAGTCCTATGCAGCGAGGACTCTTCCCCAGGCCAAGCTCGAACCCTAGCCACCCTAGGACCCAACCTAGCCCTAGACCGAGACCACCCCTGACCCTGGAAGAGCCCCCAAGTCCCATGCACAATAACCAAACCAAATCATTAAGAACAAGCCAAGCAATCCTTTGTTACTTTCTCCTGTTGCTGCCCACAGTTCGAGCTCGTTTCTATTCATGTTGCAGCGTTTTGTGTGTGAATCTAGGCCCTTAAACTTGTGTAAAACAATCCCATATTACTTCCTAATCATGGCAGCCCCTTTATACATGTTTAACATAATATTTGGATCAAAATTCATGAATTTAATACATGTATGTGCAATATTCCGTAAATAATCATAAGAAATTCATGCTTTTCATGTACACGATATTTAGAACGATAATACGATGTGATAGATGAGAAAATGAGATGTATGGCGTGCCTTTGCGTATTATACGCACGAATATACGTTGATGACGAAGAACGGTGACGACGGGACCTTGGCTTGGAACCCTTGGAGCTTCATCGATTTTTCTTCAAATTATTTTGTGTGTGTCGTTTACCATGATTTGTGTAGTAGCCCGAATCCCAAATTGGGTAATTAACGGAGTATTGGTGATTAAGAAGGTTTAAGGTGTAATTTTGACCGAGTCATGATCGGACGGACCGAAGATGGTTCAGAAGCACCGAAGAGTTCGGAAGGTCCGAAGTCAGTTCGTTGGATCCGATCATTAGGTGTCAAGAGTTGATCGACACGTGGGAGTTCGGACGTTCCGAAGTGTAGGTTCGGTGGATCCGATCATGAGGTGTCAAGAGCAGCTGGACACGTGCATGTTCGGACGGTCCGAAGTGTATGATCGGAGGATCCGATCATGAGCTGTCAAGAGCCGATGGACATTTAAGAGTTCGGACGTTCCGAAGTGGTGTTCGGAGGATCCGAACATGGCCTATAAATAGTGGTCGGATTTCCTCATTTTGACTCGCCAATTCAGAGAATTCCGTAGCATTTCAGTCGTTTCTGACAGGTTCTAGTCTTGTTCCGAGATTTGGGCACTAGCGGGGAGCTGCTGGTCTTGTAGCAGAGCTGTGCTCTAGTTGGGAGCTAGCGGCATCAGCGGGCTAGCGACGGACGAAGGTTTGGAATTTTATTAGTATTTATCTCAGGATGATCTAGTTAAGTCTGGTAGTTAAGTTTTAGTGATGGTTTTCACTTGATGAATAGGCTTGGATTAGACCTGTTGTCTGGTTGTTCCAGTGGATTAGGGTTGCAGTGATAGAGGTACGAAAGTACTATCCGAGATATCCTGGTTGAGTATACATTCATATATGTGTTGCATGATTATGTGGTGCATTGATATATGTCATATGGTGCATGCTATTATGTCACGTTTATTACTGCACATTGCATTTCACGTTGAGCCGTATTCTCCTTCGAGATAGCCTTTGCTGTTGAGCTGTATCTCTTTCGAGATAAGCTATATCTTGGGGCCGCTCAGCCCTGTCTTGTGGACGCATGGACACCGAGAGTACACAGTGGCCGACGGGTCGGGAGGGCTTCGGTGGTCCGGGACATTTTAGGTCCACGTCTGTCTTGTAGTGGATGCAGTGACCCAGAGGTTGGACCGCGCGGCACTATCCACTTGGCGCCTCTAGACTGAGCATTGTTGAGATCCTTTTGTGACTCCTGTTTCTTGACTACCCTGGTATCATGATCATAGCATGTGCATTTCATATAGGTCTGTATACTCATACTTTTGTACTGGGCGTTCTTATCGCTCACGTCCTCGGTTTTGTTTATTCTTGGACACCCCATTCCCACGGGGCAGGCCTCAGGTTGGACAGCTCAGGAGGAGCAGGAGGAGGACGTTGAGTAGCTGGTTGGTTTAGTTTTCGGTATTGTTCTATTCGATATGGTTGTACTTGTATTTTTAGTTGAGTTATAGACTTCGATTGGATTGTATATTTATAGTTTGTTGACTATTTCCGCTGTTATCTCTGATTACTGTTGTTAAGTAAAGTGCATGCTTAAGTTCTTGCTTAGTAGGTGATCCTGGAACGGGTCACTACATTTATGGTATCAGAGCATGCATACGATTTTGGGATATAGATTTCTGTTTTGGGATTTCCGTTGACCAATTTACTAGTTTCCCCATTCTATTGTTGTAGCAAGGGCTGACCACTTTGGTGATGAGAGTAG
Organism: Primulina eburnea; assembly: GCF_022965805.1. Taxonomy (NCBI): domain Eukaryota; kingdom Viridiplantae; phylum Streptophyta; class Magnoliopsida; order Lamiales; family Gesneriaceae; genus Primulina; species Primulina eburnea. Next base: position 32,208,123 of record NC_133105.1, on the reverse strand, counting down.
TCAGGGAAGTGTAGGTCGTTGGGGTGACCAGGACGAATTGTTAAGCGTCATAAGTTACCGCATGTTTCTCTAGATGTCATTCTTTCCGTTTCTACTCCGATGGGTCATTCGGTTTTAGCCAAGCGTCTAGTGATGGGTTGTCCCTTAGATTTGGAGGGTAATGATGTTGTTATTTTCGTTTTGTTCATTCTCTAAAGCTTGATTTCGAGGACGAAATCGTTTTTAAGGGGGGGAGAATGTAGTAGCCCGAATCCCAAATTGGGTAATTAACGGAGTATTGGTGATTAAGAAGGTTTAAGGTGTAATTTTGACCGAGTCATGATCGGACGGACCGAAGATGGTTCAGAAGCACCGAAGAGTTCGGAAGGTCCGAAGTCAGTTCGTTGGATCCGATCATTAGGTGTCAAGAGTTGATCGACACGTGGGAGTTCGGACGTTCCGAAGTGTAGGTTCGGTGGATCCGATCATGAGGTGTCAAGAGCAGCTGGACACGTGCATGTTCGGACGGTCCGAAGTGTATGATCGGAGGATCCGATCATGAGCTGTCAAGAGCCGATGGACACGTAAGAGTTCGGACGTTCCGAAGTGGTGTTCGGAGGATCCGAACATGGCCTATAAATAGTGGTCGGATTTCCTCATTTTGACTCGCCAATTCAGAGAATTCCGTAGCATTTCAGTCGTTTCTGACAGGTTCTAGTCTTGTTCCGAGATTTGGGCACTAGCGGGGAGCTGCTGGTCTTGTAGCAGAGCTGTGCTCTAGTTGGGAGCTAGCGGCATCAGCGGGCTAGCGACGGACGAAGGTTTGGAATTTTATTAGTATTTATCTCAGGATGATCTAGTTAAGTCTGGTAGTTAAGTTTTAGTGATGGTTTTCACTTGATGAATAGGCTTGGATTAGACCTGTTGTCTGGTTGTTCCAGTGGATTAGGGTTGCAGTGATAGAGGTACGAAAGTACTATCCGAGATATCCTGGTTGAGTATACATTCATATATGTGTTGCATGATTATGTGGTGCATTGATATATGTCATATGGTGCATGCTATTATGTCACGTTTATTACTGCACATTGCATTTCACGTTGAGCCGTATTCTCCTTCGAGATAGCCTTTGCTGTTGAGCTGTATCTCTTTCGAGATAAGCTATATCTTGGGGCCGCTCAGCCCTGTCTTGTGGACGCATGGACACCGAGAGTACACAGTGGCCGACGGGTCGGGAGGGCTTCGGTGGTCCGGGACATTTTAGGTCCACGTCTGTCTTGTAGTGGATGCAGTGACCCAGAGGTTGGACCGCGCGGCACTATCCACTTGGCGCCTCTAGACTGAGCATTGTTGAGATCCTTTTGTGACTCCTGTTTCTTGACTACCCTGGTATCATGATCATAGCATGTGCATTTCATATAGGTCTGTATACTCATACTTTTGTACTGGGCGTTCTTATCGCTCACGTCCTCGGTTTTGTTTATTCTTGGACACCCCATTCCCACGGGGCAGGCCTCAGGTTGGACAGCTCAGGAGGAGCAGGAGGAGGACGTTGAGTAGCTGGTTGGTTTAGTTTTCGGTATTGTTCTATTCGATATGGTTGTACTTGTATTTTTAGTTGAGTTATAGACTTCGATTGGATTGTATATTTATAGTTTGTTGACTATTTCCGCTGTTATCTCTGATTACTGTTGTTAAGTAAAGTGCATGCTTAAGTTCTTGCTTAGTAGGTGATCCTGGAACGGGTCACTACATTTATGGTATCAGAGCATGCATACGATTTTGGGATATAGATTTCTGTTTTGGGATTTCCGTTGACCAATTTACTAGTTTCCCCATTCTATTGTTGTAGCAAGGGCTGACCACTTTGGTGATGAGAGTAGTCAGGGAAGTGTAGGTCGTTGGGGTGACCAGGACGAATTGTTAAGCGTCATAAGTTACCGCATGTTTCTCTAGATGTCATTCTTTCCGTTTCTACTCCGATGGGTCATTCGGTTTTAGCCAAGCGTCTAGTGATGGGTTGTCCCTTAGATTTGGAGGGTAATGATGTTGTTATTTTCGTTTTGTTCATTCTCTAAAGCTTGATTTCGAGGACGAAATCGTTTTTAAGGGGGGGAGAATGTAGTAGCCCGAATCCCAAATTGGGTAATTAACGGAGTATTGGTGATTAAGAAGGTTTAAGGTGTAATTTTGACCGAGTCATGATCGGACGGACCGAAGATGGTTCAGAAGCACCGAAGAGTTCGGAAGGTCCGAAGTCAGTTCGTTGGATCCGATCATTAGGTGTCAAGAGTTGATCGACACGTGGGAGTTCGGACGTTCCGAAGTGTAGGTTCGGTGGATCCGATCATGAGGTGTCAAGAGCAGCTGGACACGTGCATGTTCGGACGGTCCGAAGTGTATGATCGGAGGATCCGATCATGAGCTGTCAAGAGCCGATGGACACGTAAGAGTTCGGACGTTCCGAAGTGGTGTTCGGAGGATCCGAACATGGCCTATAAATAGTGGTCGGATTTCCTCATTTTGACTCGCCAATTCAGAGAATTCCGTAGCATTTCAGTCGTTTCTGACAGGTTCTAGTCTTGTTCCGAGATTTGGGCACTAGCGGGGAGCTGCTGGTCTTGTAGCAGAGCTGTGCTCTAGTTGGGAGCTAGCGGCATCAGCGGGCTAGCGACGGACGAAGGTTTGGAATTTTATTAGTATTTATCTCAGGATGATCTAGTTAAGTCTGGTAGTTAAGTTTTAGTGATGGTTTTCACTTGATGAATAGGCTTGGATTAGACCTGTTGTCTGGTTGTTCCAGTGGATTAGGGTTGCAGTGATAGAGGTACGAAAGTACTATCCGAGATATCCTGGTTGAGTATACATTCATATATGTGTTGCATGATTATGTGGTGCATTGATATATGTCATATGGTGCATGCTATTATGTCACGTTTATTACTGCACATTGCATTTCACGTTGAGCCGTATTCTCCTTCGAGATAGCCTTTGCTGTTGAGCTGTATCTCTTTCGAGATAAGCTATATCTTGGGGCCGCTCAGCCCTGTCTTGTGGACGCATGGACACCGAGAGTACACAGTGGCCGACGGGTCGGGAGGGCTTCGGTGGTCCGGGACATTTTAGGTCCACGTCTGTCTTGTAGTGGATGCAGTGACCCAGAGGTTGGACCGCGCGGCACTATCCACTTGGCGCCTCTAGACTGAGCATTGTTGAGATCCTTTTGTGACTCCTGTTTCTTGACTACCCTGGTATCATGATCATAGCATGTGCATTTCATATAGGTCTGTATACTCATACTTTTGTACTGGGCGTTCTTATCGCTCACGTCCTCGGTTTTGTTTATTCTTGGACACCCCATTCCCACGGGGCAGGCCTCAGGTTGGACAGCTCAGGAGGAGCAGGAGGAGGACGTTGAGTAGCTGGTTGGTTTAGTTTTCGGTATTGTTCTATTCGATATGGTTGTACTTGTATTTTTAGTTGAGTTATAGACTTCGATTGGATTGTATATTTATAGTTTGTTGACTATTTCCGCTGTTATCTCTGATTACTGTTGTTAAGTAAAGTGCATGCTTAAGTTCTTGCTTAGTAGGTGATCCTGGAACGGGTCACTACATTTATGGTATCAGAGCATGCATACGATTTTGGGATATAGATTTCTGTTTTGGGATTTCCGTTGACCAATTTACTAGTTTCCCCATTCTATTGTTGTAGCAAGGGCTGACCACTTTGGTGATGAGAGTAGTCAGGGAAGTGTAGGTCGTTGGGGTGACCAGGACGAATTGTTAAGCGTCATAAGTTACCGCATGTTTCTCTAGATGTCATTCTTTCCGTTTCTACTCCGATGGGTCATTCGGTTTTAGCCAAGCGTCTAGTGATGGGTTGTCCCTTAGATTTGGAGGGTAATGATGTTGTTATTTTCGTTTTGTTCATTCTCTAAAGCTTGATTTCGAGGACGAAATCGTTTTTAAGGGGGGGAGAATGTAGTAGCCCGAATCCCAAATTGGGTAATTAACGGAGTATTGGTGATTAAGAAGGTTTAAGGTGTAATTTTGACCGAGTCATGATCGGACGGACCGAAGATGGTTCAGAAGCACCGAAGAGTTCGGAAGGTCCGAAGTCAGTTCGTTGGATCCGATCATTAGGTGTCAAGAGTTGATCGACACGTGGGAGTTCGGACGTTCCGAAGTGTAGGTTCGGTGGATCCGATCATGAGGTGTCAAGAGCAGCTGGACACGTGCATGTTCGGACGGTCCGAAGTGTATGATCGGAGGATCCGATCATGAGCTGTCAAGAGCCGATGGACACGTAAGAGTTCGGACGTTCCGAAGTGGTGTTCGGAGGATCCGAACATGGCCTATAAATAGTGGTCGGATTTCCTCATTTTGACTCGCCAATTCAGAGAATTCCGTAGCATTTCAGTCGTTTCTGACAGGTTCTAGTCTTGTTCCGAGATTTGGGCACTAGCGGGGAGCTGCTGGTCTTGTAGCAGAGCTGTGCTCTAGTTGGGAGCTAGCGGCATCAGCGGGCTAGCGACGGACGAAGGTTTGGAATTTTATTAGTATTTATCTCAGGATGATCTAGTTAAGTCTGGTAGTTAAGTTTTAGTGATGGTTTTCACTTGATGAATAGGCTTGGATTAGACCTGTTGTCTGGTTGTTCCAGTGGATTAGGGTTGCAGTGATAGAGGTACGAAAGTACTATCCGAGATATCCTGGTTGAGTATACATTCATATATGTGTTGCATGATTATGTGGTGCATTGATATATGTCATATGGTGCATGCTATTATGTCACGTTTATTACTGCACATTGCATTTCACGTTGAGCCGTATTCTCCTTCGAGATAGCCTTTGCTGTTGAGCTGTATCTCTTTCGAGATAAGCTATATCTTGGGGCCGCTCAGCCCTGTCTTGTGGACGCATGGACACCGAGAGTACACAGTGGCCGACGGGTCGGGAGGGCTTCGGTGGTCCGGGACATTTTAGGTCCACGTCTGTCTTGTAGTGGATGCAGTGACCCAGAGGTTGGACCGCGCGGCACTATCCACTTGGCGCCTCTAGACTGAGCATTGTTGAGATCCTTTTGTGACTCCTGTTTCTTGACTACCCTGGTATCATGATCATAGCATGTGCATTTCATATAGGTCTGTATACTCATACTTTTGTACTGGGCGTTCTTATCGCTCACGTCCTCGGTTTTGTTTATTCTTGGACACCCCATTCCCACGGGGCAGGCCTCAGGTTGGACAGCTCAGGAGGAGCAGGAGGAGGACGTTGAGTAGCTGGTTGGTTTAGTTTTCGGTATTGTTCTATTCGATATGGTTGTACTTGTATTTTTAGTTGAGTTATAGACTTCGATTGGATTGTATATTTATAGTTTGTTGACTATTTCCGCTGTTATCTCTGATTACTGTTGTTAAGTAAAGTGCATGCTTAAGTTCTTGCTTAGTAGGTGATCCTGGAACGGGTCACTACAATTTGAAAGAGTTTGAGTTGTTTAAAAGTGTGTGGCCGATTGATTGTGATGTTAGGAGTGTAGGGTTTAATATATTTTATACACTAATTAACTACTAACTAGGCTTTGGCCTATTAAGCCAATTAAATTAAGCTCATTAGTCTAATTAGGTTTTAAATAAAATATTAACAATGTTTTGTTGAATTAAACATGTAAATTTATTAGCCGGGTTGCCAAAAAGCTCGTATTTTTGTTGAAAAATCAACACCGATAAAATTTATGTCACGGCGTATAAAATCACCTCAAATCCCTTTTATTTTAAAAAAAATAATAAAAAAAATCACCCTTATTTTAAATAATTAAAAACAATTAACCAATAAAAACATTTTCTATTTTGCAGCGCTCGGATAACCTTTTAAAAATATATTTTAATGCAATCATGTAGAAGAATATATTTTCAAACATGCAAATATGCACAACATAATTAATTCATGCAATTAAAACATTTAATTAAAATACAAAGAATTTAATAATTTCATGCATGTGGTTTGCGTGGACCTTTAAATTTTCGGGGCGTTACAATAACTCTTTCTGGAACCACTGGAGCTAGAAGAACTACTGCCAGAATTCTTAAACTGTTTTACTCTGGTTTTCAACTGATCTTTCTTTCCAATACTACTGCCACTCTCAAATCTGGGAGGGGCTTGGTGGAATTGTTTCGAGTGTGGTTGTTGTGGTCTCGGTGCTGGTGCGACCTATGAAGCTCCCTTCTGTCTAATCAGACCTGCTTCAGCTCCTTTTGCTCTGTTCAAAGCATCTGCAAAGTTATTTGGTCGCCGGGTGTTCACCAATGTAAAGATCTCAGGATTCTGCCCATTGAAGAACTGATCAGCAACATCTTCGTCATTCTCAGCCACGTGTGGAGCAAATCGCAACAAGGTAGAGAACTTGGCCATAAATTCTTCTATATTTAACTGACCTTGTCTCAAATTTGCAAACTGTTAGAACTTGTCAAGTTCGCAATCTTGATTTTGATGATAACAAAACTTGTTAATGGTGTTACTAATGATCTTTCTTACTGTGCAGCATCTAGGATCACTCACGAGATATTTACATCGCAAAACTGAAGACCCAACTGATCGCACAAAATGAATCAGTCTAACTGGTTACGTCAATTGAGCAGTCCACCTGATTGTCCAGTTGATAGGTGTTTCAGTAGAAAAACCTCAGAAGCCTGGCCAGCCGAAGTAGTGTTCAAGTGATGAATAAACCCAGCTGATCAGTCCCACTGAACGAAGTGTGAAATCAGTTCCACTGACGAGTCAACTGATTTCACCTGCCCAACTGAAAGATCTGTTCAACTGATCAGTTCGAAGCATCAGTTAGAATCCTTCAGTTCTGGATGAAGACAAACTCTTTCAAGTGGATTCCAGCTATACGTTGTAAGGCTCGAGATTATTAGTTTGCATTAAAATGATACTCGGAAGATATGGGAATGCATGACATGCACAGAGGGGAGAAAAGACATGAAAATTAAGAGGTCACAAGACAGCATCCACGCTCAAAACGGGAGTGAACCCGCGGTCATGCAATTATGGATTTTAGCAAGAAAAGCCGAAGCCATATCGCACCCGCGGTGTAACCCAGACTGCACCCGCGGTGCATGGACAGAAAGTTGGCCATTTTATGCGAAGCAAGACCGCACCCGCGGTCTTGCAGAGACCGCACCCGCGGTCGCTATTTTGTGAAAATGATAGGGTTGCCGAAACATGAGCGCACCTGCGGTGCTGCAGTGACCGCACCCGCGGTGCTGCATGCGAGAAGTCCACCCCTTCTTCTTAACGTGACACATGGCATGGTATATATATAGAATGGTGCTGATTCGTTCTTCTTCATTTCAGCAGCTGAAGAACCGAGAATTCTCTCAAGAATCCTTCAATATCTTCAAGGCTTTGAAGTAAGGTAATTCATGATTTAACCATCCGAATTTCATTTCGAGTTGAGATTCTTGTTTCTCTCATTGAGGGCTTTAAGAGGATGTAACTTTCATTCATTTCCTACATGATTTAAGATATGGAGTTTGGGGGAAACTGTATTATGTTTATAGAGATGTGTTCTTGAAATTATGGACAACATATAAAGGTAAACAGATCGAGTATGGGATATCATATGCGATTCTTATGAATTTCACCATGTTAAGAATAGATGGTGCTGATGTATGGTGTTCTAGATTGATATTATGGTGGATTTTGAGTGATGATGATTGATTTTTGAAAGATGAGTTGATCAGTATCAAAAGACTACGTTATTATGCCGTCGAATGATATTAAGATAGATTATTGATTCATAGATGTGTTGAATGGGATAGGAATTGATAGAATGTGTATCAATGTATCTCTTTCAGATTTGATTGACAGACTTGATAACGACTTCGAGACTTCGATTGATTCCTACGACAAGAAAGGTATAAGCCATGTTTGTTTGGGAAGCCACAACTCAAATAAGATATTATTTGAGTTTTCCAACTAAAATCACATACTAGAATTATTGTATATATGGTAACATGTTTATGAATTGATTATAAAGTTATATTCAAATCTTGTTACATGATTATGCTTTGATTATAGAGTTGTATTCAAGCATGTAAGATCATTGTGATATTCAGATATGAATATGAGCATGCTTTGTTACAGGTTGATATTCATTGCATTTAAGATAGGAGAGTCGTTGACAGCCATTGTCAACTATCTAGATGTTCGGTGTATCTCAGCTTAGGAGCAGCCTTGACTCCTATTGCAGTCGTTGATACATCTCAGACCGAATACTAGGAATAAGACGTACAGTCACCCCGAGTGGGAGGGTAGGTGACAGCCATTGACGTCTTATTCACACGGGATCCCTAGAGTTCTAGTCGAGTCGAGTCCACACATGGTTTGATTCACATTGCATGTTATATGATTGTCATTCATAATAGCATGTTTCATGTTTAAATTGATTATATACATGTATACATGTTTATACTGGGATTTGTTCTCACCGGAGTTTCCGGCTGTTGTTATGTCTGTATGTGTGCATAACAACAGGTGGGGAAGGATCTGGGTCACGCAGAGGATGAGAGATGGACATAGCGTGGTGATCTCGGGCATTGCAGAAGAACTAGTAGTTGTACCTTTGATATGTACTGTATTTTATTACTAGTTGTTGAGAATGGATGGAACAAGACATATTGTACCTTATGTTTGTAATTTAAATAAAGACTTTATGCTTGTTTATACAACATTAGAATAAATGTTGAAAAGCAAAAATTTGACCCACTTTTTATATTAACGATTCATTGAATCCCAAAGAAAGAATTAGAGCCCGGAGCCCCACAACAGGTGGTATCAGAGCCATAGGTTCTGTAGATTGAGATAGAATAGAATGAGCGGGGTAGATTGAGTCATCTTCCTTGTTTATATCATGCTAGCATATCATGATTTATTGCTTTCCCTATTACGTGTTGTGCTATCTGATTTGATTGCAGCATGTATTGATTAAGACTGAATCAGAACCGATTCTGGATCAGAGGTAAATGATCAGAGGAGGGCTGAGACAGTTGGTATAGATTGTATACTAAACTGTTTGAATAGCAGATACATGCCTCCTAGAAGATCAGGCGTTCCGTTACGACCACCAGCACCAGAACAGGGTAGCACATCTGGTGATACGATGGATGTCACTGCTACGCCCATGGAGACTCTATTAAAGCGATTCCAGTCATTCCGACCACCGACCTTAAAGGGTACAGGAAATGCAATTGAATGTGAAAGCTGGTTGGAGGATATCGAGATGTTATTCGAGTCTCTGGAATATAGTGACGAGAAGCGAGTGAAACTCATTGGCCATCAATTGCAAGACGTGGCTAAGTATTGGTGGTTGAATATAAGGAGAGCATTAGAACAGCGTGGCACCGAGATTACATGGAAAGCATTCAAGACAGAGTTTTATCAGCGATTCTTTCCTGTATCCTATCGCAAAGATAAAGGCGCTGAATTTGCAAACCTGAGGCAAGTGCAATTGAACATTGAAGAGTACGTTGCTAAATTTTCTTCCTTGCTTCGCTTTGCACCTCACGTTTCAGGTAATGATGAGGCCATGGCAGATCAGTTTATAAACGGCTTAAATCCTGATGTCTTTACATTGGTTAATACTGGGAGACCCAATAACTTCGCTGAAGCATTGAACCGTGCCAAAGGAGCAGAAGCAGGATTGCTTAGACAACGGAGTGTTCCGTACGTTGCCCCGAGTCCGAGACCGCCAATACCTCCTAGCACAACATCCTCCTAGATTTGATAGCGGCGGTAGTAGCAGCGGGCGGAAGGATCCGTTAAAAGCAAAGGGCAAACAGTTTAAGAGGGCAGGGAGCCGTTCGTCGAGCTCCAGCGGGTCAAGACAGAGAGGTTCTGGCCAGAGTTTAGAGGCGATGAGTGGATATTGCAGTACGTGTGGAGGTAAGATGCCACAGAACAGTGTCAGGGTGTAGTGGGCAGATGTAACATATGCAAGCAACCGGGGCATTATGCCAAGGTCTGTCCTCAGAGAAGTGGTGCATCGAGATTTCAGGGTGCAGGGTCATCAACATCTGTAGCTCAGCCTGAGAGGCAAGCTTCATCTGTTCACTCTTTCCAAGCCGCCCCCTGCACAGACCCAGCCTCGAGCCAGAGGTGGTCATACCGGGAGTCAACAGACCCGACAACAGGCTCAGGTGTTTGCGTTGACAGAGGAGCAAGCACAGGATGCCCCAGATGATGTCATTACAGGTAACTGTTTCCTTTGCGGTTATCCTGCTTATATATTGATAGATACGGGTGCATCACATACATTTATATCAGAACGATTTGCATTATTGCATTCTCTGCCTGTTGAGTCGTTGTTAGATGTCGTGTCTATTACTTCTCCGTTAGGAAGTGGATTGATATCGGTGACTACGGTTAGACATTGAATCTTACAGTTTGAGGGTCATGAACTTGATCTAGATTGCATAGTACTTGGGCTAGCTGACTTTGATTGCATTGTTGGAATTGATATGTTAACAAAGTATAGAGCCACCGTGGATTGTTTCCACAAGATTGTCAGATTCAGACCAGAAATGGCAAAAGAGTGGAAATTCTACGGTAAGTGTTCCAGATCTCGGATTCCCTTAGTATCGGCTTTGACTATGAATAAGTTGTTGCAGAAAGGAGCAGATGGGTTCCTTGTGTATGCTGTAGATGTACAGAAATCGAGCTCGACATTGGCAGACTTGCCAGTAGTACGGGAATTTACAGATGTGTTTCCAGAGGAAATTCCAGGGTTACCTCCAGTGCGAGAGGTAGATTTTAGTATTGATTTGATTCCAGGTACCACTCCTATTTCGAGAGCTCCGTATAGGATGGCACCGATAGAGTTGAAAGAATTGAAGGCACAGTTGGAAGATCTTCTAGCCAAGGGATATATCAGACCTAGTGTATCTCCTTGGGGCGCTCCGGTGCTATTTGTGCGAAAGAAAGATGGATCGATGCGGTTGTGTATCGATTACAGGCAACTGAATAAGGCAACGATAAAGAATAAGTATCCTTTGCCTAGAATTGATGATTTATTTGATCAGTTGCAGGGATCCTCTGTTTTTTCAAAGATTGATTTACGATCCGGATATCATCAGCTCCGAGTTCGAGATGTAGACATACCGAAGATAGCATTTTGAACCAGGTATGGGCATTACGAATTTATTGTTATGCCTTTTGGTTTAACAAATGCTCCGGCGGTATTTATGAGCTTGATGAATCAAATCTTTCAGAGGTATCTGGATGATTTTGTGATTGTCTTTATCGATGACATTCTAGTGTATTCTAAGAACAGGAATGAGCATGCAGAACCTCTCAGAATTGTGTTGCAGACACTGAGAAATGAGAGATTGTATGACAAATTTTCAAAGTGTGAATTTTGGTTGAATCGAGTTGTCTTTTTGGGACATATCATATCTGGAGATGGTATTTCGGTAGATCCGAGTAAAGTGGAAGCTGTGATCAATTGGTCGAGACCGACTTCTGTGCCAGAAATACGCAGCTTCATGGGTCTAGCAGGATACTATTGACGATTCATCCAAGATTTCTCCCGTATTGCCAAGCCAATCACACAATTGACACAGAAGAATGCGCCATTCCTATGGTCTGAAGAGTGTGAGTCTAGCTTTCTAGAATTGAAGAAGAGGCTGACCAGTGCACCTGTCTTGATAATACCTTCAGGTACGGGTGATTTCGTTGTATATTCTGATGCCTCTCAAAGAGGTTTGGGATGTGTTCTTATGCAGCGAGGTCATGTGGTCGCATATGCCTCAAGACAGTTGAAGTCTCACGAAACTAGATACCACATTCATGATCTTGAATTGGCGGCTATCATATTTGCACTAAAGATCTGGCGTCATTATCTTTATGGCGAGAAATTTGAGATCTATTCAGACCATAAAAGTCTAAAATACTTGTTTTCTCAGTCGGAGTTGAACATGAGGCAGCGTAGATGGCTTGATCTGTTAAAAGACTTTGATTGCGAGATCAAATATTATCCAGGGAAGTCAAATGCAGCAGCAGACGCCTTAAGTCGAAAGGTTTGCTCCTTATCCTTATCAACGATAGGTGTTACAAAGCTAATTGAAAATTGCTGTTTCTCTGGACTAGAATTTGATATAGATAGGAGGCCACTACGACTTGCTGCTATTCAAGTTGAGCCGGACTTGATCATGAGGATCAAAGAAGCTCAACGAACAGATCAGAATGTGCAAAGATCGATTCAGATGGTCAGAGCAGGACATTTATCAGAATATGAGGTACGTGATCATGTGATGTATGTGAATAACCGCTTTGTAGTGCCAGATATTACAGACTTGAGACATCAGATTATGTCCGAAGCACACTGCAGTCGGTTCAGCATTCATCCTGGAGGCAGAAAGATGTACAATGATTTGAAGACAGTTCTGGTGGAAGCAGATGAAGTCAGACATCGCAAAATATGTGTCTAAATGCTTGAACTGTCAACAGATGAAGGCCGAGAGGAAGAAACCCGGAGGGTTACTTCAAAGTTTAACTATTCCAGAATGGAAATGGGATCACATATCCATGGATTTCGTGACGAAGTTACCTCGATCTTCCCGAGGCTGTGATGCGATTTGGGTCGTTATCGATAGATTGACCAAATCAGCTTGTTTCATCCCATACAGAATGACTTACAGACACGATCAGATGGCGGAGATATATGTTCGAGAGGTAGTCAGATTACATGGTGTGCCAAAGTCTATCGTATCAGATCGTGATCCACGATTCACTTCACACTTCTGGCACAGTCTACAGCAGGCTTTGGGTACGACATTACACCTGAGCACTGCATATCATCCTCAGACAGACGGACAGTCAGAGCGGACTATCCAGACACTAGAGGATATGTTGAGAGCCGTAGTGCTAGATTTTGGCATTAGTTGGCAAGATTCCCTACCTCTTTGCGAATTCTCTTATAACAAAAGCTACCAGACGAGCCTTTATATGGCAAGAAGTGCAGATCTCCGCTATACTGGGATGACATCTCAGAGGTACCAGAACTTGGACCAGATATGATTCGTGACATGACTGAGAAGGTAAAAGTCATTCAGAAGAGAATGAAGACAGCACAGGATAGGCAAGCGAAGTACGCAAACATCAGACCTAGACCGCTAGTATTTGAGCAAGGAGACAGGGTGTTTCTAAAGATTTCCCCATTCGGAGGTGTTGTTAGATTTGGCAAACGAGGGAAGTTGTCTCCTAGATACATCGGTCCTTACGAGATTTTAGAGAAGATTGGCGACCGAGCTTATCGACTTGCTCTTCCTCCTTCTCTATCGGGAATACATGACGTTTTTCATGTATCAATGTTGCGTAAGTACATGCCAGATATTTCTCATGTCATTCAGCCTGACGAAGCTGAGCTTGATCAGACCTTGAGCTATATTGAGCAACCGATACAAATACTTGATCGAAAAGAAAAGAAGCTCAGGACGAAAACTATTCCGTTAGTGAAAGTCCAATGGAGTCGTCATGGCATCGAAGAAGCGACGTGGGATACAGAAGCAGATATGCGACAGAAACATCCCGAATTGTTTACATGATGTAAGTAAATTTTCAGTATTGATTATATTACTTGTCATGTATAATTGATAATTACTTGTGATTTCGAGGACGAAATCATTTCTTAGAGGGGGAGAAATGTAAGGCTCGAGATTATTAGTTTGCATTAAAATGATACTCGGACGATATGGGAATGCATGACATGCACAGAGGGGAGAAAAGACATGAAAATTAAGAGGTCACAAGACTGCACCCGCGCTCAAAACGGGAGTGCACCCGCGGTCATGCAATTATGGATTTTAGCAAGAAAAGCCGAAGCCATATCGCACCCGCGGTGTAACCCAGACCGCACCCGCGGTGCATGGACAAAAAGTTGGCCATTTTATGCGAAGCAAGACCGCACCCGCGGTCGCTATTTTGTGAAAATGATAGGGTTGCCGAAACATGAGGGCACCTGCGGTGCTGCAGTGACCGCACCCGCGGTGCTGCATGCGAGAAGTCCACCCCTTCTTCTTAACGTGACACATGGCATGGTATATATATAGAATGGTGCTGATTCGTTCTTCTTCATTTCAGCAGCTGAAGAACCGAGAATTCTCTCAAGAATCCTTCAATATCTTCAAGGCTTTGAAGTAAGGTAATTCATGATTTAACCTTCCGAATTGCATTTCGAGTTGAGATTCTTGTTTATCTCATTGAGGGCTTTAAGAGGATGTAACTTTCATTCATTTCCTACATGATTTAAGATATGGAGTTTGGGGGAAATTGTATTATGTTTATAGAGATGTGTTCTTGAAATTATGGACAACATATAATGGTAAACGGATCGAGTATGGGATATCATATGCGATTCTTATGAATTTCAGCATGTTAAGAATAGATGGTGCTGATGTATGGTGTTCTAGATTGATATTATGGTGGATTTTGAGTGATGATGATTGATTTCTGAAAGATGAGTTGATCAGTATCGAAAGACTATGTTATTATGCCCTCGAATGATATTAAGATAGATTATTGATTCATAGATGTGTTGAATGGGATAGGAATTGATAGAATGTGTATCAATGTATCTCTTTCAGATTTGATTGACAGACTTGATAACGACTTCGAGACTTCGATTGATTCCTACGACAAGAAAGGTATAAGCCATGTTTGTTTGGGAAGCCACAACTCAAATAAGATATTATTTGAGTTTCCCAACCAAAATCACATACTAGAATTATTGTATATATGGTAACATGTTTATGAATTGATTATAGAGTTATATTCAAATCTTGTTACATGATTATGCTTTGATTATAGAATTGTATTCAAGCATGTAAGATCATTGTGATATTCAGATATGAATATGAGCATGCTTTGTTACAGGTTGATTTTCATTGCATTTAAGATAGGAGAGTCGTTGACAGCCATTGTCAACTATCTAGATGTTCGGTGTATCTCAGCTTAGGAGCAGCCTTGACTCCTCTTGCAGTCGTTGATACAGCTCAGACCGAAGTCTAGGAATAAGACGTACAGTCACCCCGAGTGGGAGGGGTGACGTAGGATCAGCCCAGACCGAAGTCCAGGAATAAGACGTACAGTTCCACTGACGAGTCAACAGATTTCACCAGCCCAACTGAAAGATCTGTTCAACTGACCAGTTCGAAGCATCAGTTAGAATCCTTCAGTTCTGGATGAAGACAAACTCTTTCAAGTGGATTGCAGCTATACGTGAAGGTACAAAGCCATTATACAGTCAAAGGACAATAATGGACGTTGCATCAGAGCATTAAAGACAAAACGCTTCAGAAGGGCAGTCGAAAAGTCGAGACACAAAGTCCAAGAAGCCGATTCAAATGCAACGGATACAATAATTGAGTCTCACTGTACGGTCAGTTATCCCGCCTATATAAGGAAGAGATCAAAGAAGACTCAATAGAACATAACAAGAAGATAACCCAAGGAAAAAAGAGAAGGGCACGCTTCAAAGTTATATCAGCTTGAGAGAAGCATTCAGCCTAGTCGAGGGATCTCTTCACAGATATATCAGCTTAGTTTAGAAGCATATTTACCTCAGTGTGTGAGAACAACCTTGTTCAGTTCTCACACACACAAACAATCTCATCACCCAAAAATAGTCTTGCACAAAGACGTTAAACTTGTGTATGTTGTCTTTGACACATAGACGTTAAAGAAGTGTTGGCTGGAAGGTGCTGCCTTTAGTCGTAGTTAGGAGTTCGGTTTAGGCAGTGGTTAAGTCCTAGCTCAGTGGGTTTGTACAAGTAGTTGTATAAATCAAAATCTTCTAGTGGATCATATTCGTGGATATAGAAGGGGTGACGTAAGAGCAGTTGAAGTCTTCGAGCATCCATAAACATATCTTGTGTATTTAACTGATTAGCTACTGCTTTCAAACTTTTTTGATAAGTTGGAATATTCGTCAGTTCAGTTGTCACCGTAACTGAACTGAAGAATGCAAAAACTAATCTAGTTTCCTTTAGTTAGTCAGTTTACATAAGTTAAAATATTTTCTAATATAACAGTATTCTTCACGAAGGATTACTTTGAGTTTCTTCCGCTTGGTTTTAACCAAACTCGATTTAATTCATCGGTATTAATATTCTCAGAACGCGAGCTATTGAAGCTCATTTGAGATTGTCGATTGCGAGATGTCTTCGAAGGCACTAGCACAAACGATCCTTCAGTTGGTATCAGAGCAGGTTGTTCTAAGAAGAACATATGAAGAAATCTGTGTTTTAAAATGTATTACCTTAAAATAGTGTTAAAAGCTATTTAAAAAATGTTTTATACAATTTTCAAAACTATTTGAAATATATCGCTCTTTTGTGAAGAGTTGAGAGGATTGGTTCTGCAATGTTCGTTATGGCCACTTCTTTAGACTCCTTACTTAGGGGATTTAATGAGGCTGCAGGGGACTGAGGAACATATGCAAAGATGCACAGCTAAATTGCTCACTTAACAAGATATCAGTTGCAAACCTACCAAGTCAGTTGTTCTTCAGAAGAAACTCATCTATGTTGGGATGTTAGTTGATTTAATCACCAGCTGAACTCCACGTGAGCCTAGTCAGAGTCTGCTCGACCAGTTGGATGAACACAGAGGACAAGTCGAAAGCAGTTTAACTCGTTTCTCTAGCAAATGGAACTCACAACTGATGCAGCAATTCAAGCTATCAAGACAACTAGCTGATGGTATATCCAGTTCTGTCACAGAAACCGACTGATATCGATGTTGTTTAAAATATGTTATTGCTATGGCAATTTTCCTTTTTCAACTGATGTATACACTCAGATGTAAATTCTTGCAAAACTTATTTAAATAAAACATCATGTTTATCCAGTTGTGTTCCGTTGGGATTGAACAGATCTTCTCAGTTATCTTGCTTACGATGCTTGAATGATTAATTGACCAATTTATATATTTCTCAAATACGGGTTTTATTCAGTTTCTGAGGGAGATCTTTCCTTTGTAACAAAATTTAGCTTAAAATCTAGCTACTCTATCAGTCAACTGAAAAGTACTGTATTAAATCCTTTTTGACTACTAATTCATTTTTAAAAGGGGAGTTTTTCTTTAGTCTTCAAAATTTATTAATTCAGTTTTTAAGGGGGAGCTTTCGACAGTTTGAATGTACTAACTCTTAAACTGAATATATTGCGCTTAACTGCTCAAGTTTTGTATTCATCAAAAAGTGGGAGATTGTTGGAACTTGTCAAGTTCGCAATCTTGATTTTGATGATAACAAAACTTGTTAATTGTGTTACTAATGATCTACCTTAGTGTGCAGCATCTAGGATCACTCACGAGATGTTTACATCGCAAAATTGAAGACCCAACTGATCTCACAAAATGAATCAGTCTATCTGGTTACATTAATTAATCAGTCCCGTTGATTGTCCACTTGATAGGTGATTCAGTAGAAAAACCTCAGAAGCTTGGCCAACCGAAGTAGTGTTCAGCTGATGAAGAAACCCAGCTGATTAGTCCAACTAAACGAAGTGTGAAATTAGTTCAACTGACGAGTCAACTGATTTCACCAACCAAACTGAAAGACCATTTCAACTGACCAGTTCGAAGCCTCAGTTAGAATTCTTTAGTTATAGATGAAGACAAACTCTTTCAAGTGGATTCCAGCTATACGTGAAGGTACAAAGCCATTATACAGTCAAAGGACAATAATGGATGTTGCATCAGAGCATTAAAGACAAAAAGCTTCAGAAGGGCAGTCTAAAAGTCGAGACACAAAGTCCAAGAAGCCGATTCAAATGCAACAGATACAATAATTGAGTCTCACTGTACGATCAGTTTTCCCGCCTATATACGGAAGAGATCAGTGAAGACTCAGTAGAACATAACAAGAAGATAACCCAAGAAAAAGAGAGAAGGGCTCGCTTCAAAGTTATATCAGTTTGAGAGAAGCATTCAGCCCGGTCGAGGGATCTCTTCACAAATATGTCAGCTTAGATTATAAGCATATTTCTCTCAGTGTCTGAGAATAACCTTTTTCATTTCTCACACACAAAAACACTCTCATCACCCAAAAACAGTCTTGCACAAAGACGTTAAATTTGTGTATGTAGTCTTTGACACATAGACGTTAAAGAAGTGTTGGCTAGAAGGTGCTGCCTTTGATCGTAGCTAGTAGTTCAGTTTAGGCAGTGGGTAAGTCCTAGATGAGTGGGTTTGTACAAGTAGTTGTATAAATCAAAGTCTTCTAGTGGATCCTATCCGTGGAGAAGAAGGGGTGACGTAGGAGCATTTGAAGTCTCTGAACATCCATAAACATATCTTGTGTATTTAACTGATTAACTACTGCTTTCAAACTGTTTTGATCAGTTGGAGTATTCGTCAGTTCAGTTGTCACCGTAACTGAACTGGTAACTGAACTGAAGAATGCAAAAACTAATCTAGTTTCCTTTAGTTAGTCAATTTACATATGTTCAAATATTTTTTAATATAACAGTATTCTTCACGAAGGATTACTTTGAGTTTCTTCCGCTTGGTTTAACCAAACTCGATTTAATTCATCGGTGTTAATATTTTTGGAACACGAGCTATTGAAGCTCATTGGAGATTGTCGAGTGTGAGATGTCTTCGAAGGCACTAGCACAAACGATCCTTCACAAACTCTGCTCCCTTGTCTTTCCTGTACGATAATAGGAAAATCTTTGATAAAACTCTGTCTTAGAGATGTTCCAAGTAATCACGGTACCTCGATGCTCCAACGCTCTCTTGGTCGTGAGCCACCAATTCTTCGCAACATTATGCAATTAGTGCCTAATCAATCTGACTCGGCACTCATCAATATAATCCAACGTATCAAACAACATCTCAATGTCATCAAACCAACTCTCACAATCAACAGAAGTCTCAGTGCCTTTCAGAGTCGGCGGTTTAAACGACTGAAAGCTCTTTAGTAGCGTTTCCATCGGTGTTGCTGTCACATCCAACGGATTAGCAGAGGTACTGCCCTGTTCTGGGATTCTTCGAGGAGGCATATCTGATTATCAAAAGGGTTAGCAATCAAATCTGACTAATCTATCTCAGTCCCCTTCTGATCATCTTACCTTTGATCAAATATCGGTTCTGATTCATTCTCATATAATACACATTTCAAATCAAATCAGATAATTCAGGTAAACATGCATTAAAGCAGGGAATCATGCTAGCACAAAAAAGAAAGAAAGAAAACTCATTCTACCCCGCTCATTCTCTTCTATCTCAATCTAAGGAACCTACTGCTCTAATACCACATGTTGTGGGGACCCGGACGCTAATTCATTTCTTAATCATCTTTGGGAATAAATGGATCAATTAAATAACATGGGTCTAAATTTTTTTTAAATACAAGTGCGGAACATAATAGAATCAATCTGTTATAAACATCAACATAAAAGTACAAGTCTTGTACAAATACATTAAAGTCAAACTATGGTTCAATCTATGACACCTCGACCCAATTTAATAAATAACACAGCGGAATAAAATTTTCTTACAAAATGGAAGGATGTTTCAAAATACATTTCCATAAAATCCTTAAAAGTAAATACATGATCATTTAAATGATAACACAAAAATACAAACTATCATTCCTATGATCATGTCCAAAAATACTTGCAAAATAATCCTTCATCCTTCCAACTTCGTATGCATATGACTCCAATCCACCGTCAACGTCTTGGTCCGTCGCTCTTATCTGCATCACATGAAAATAACTGAAATGAGTATAAAACTCAGCAAGTGGAACTCTTACATAACAATGTACATAGCATACTCTGTAAAACATGGCTTTAAAACATTAAATACCATAAACTCTGAAATATGAATTGTTAGAGTAGGTGCCCGTCGAGCCAAGTGTTGGCCGAGTGTTCACAATGAAACTCTATGTATAAGCAGTCTTTATTTTAATAATATTTGAAATTATTATTTTGGCAAATCTTTATCTGTATACCCATGCTAGTTGCATAGATAAAGCCCTTGAATATACAAATAGTAGAAAGAATATGAGATGCTCATATGATGAGTATCATGAAACTCATATTTGTAATACTGTATATTCTAAACGGTTCCTAGTCGATTCAGCCGCCACTAAGAAGGATATAGGCCGCTCGAGTTAGAGACTAGTATCTGCGATGTGAGTACCATGTTTCATTGGTAGGGGACATTGTGATGTCCGAACATGCAGATAGGTGCTCCTTGTAGAGTGCACTGAACAACCCTCCATAAAAGGACTTTCCAAGTGGTTCTCACTTATCGAGTGGAAAAGTCCTGGTTTATGGTTGTACAGAATTAGTCCTTATGACCCGGGACAACATTGAGACTCTATGTGCTAGAATTACACTTTGACTTGTTTACCGACTCTCATGGGGTCATCAGGTGGCAAGGTTGGGTGTTCTGTCGAAACACATAGGAGTCGATGCATTGTAGTCGGGGATTCACCGCTTACCTTCGGGTATGGATATCCTATGTGTTATCATGTGTATGTAGGTTGAAATCTCTGGCCAGAGTATGGTTGTAATTATGAAAGGGGTTTCATAGATTACACCATTGATGCAACTACAACATGACACATAGTATCGATTCATTGACAACTCTCGATAAACCAATGGTTGTCGAATCGGTCGGGATATATGAGTTGAAGGGACCGTACTGTACGCTAACCATAATTGAATGGTTCTTGCAGGCACTATCATTTGATACCTAGGGAATCATGTAAGCGATGCTGCTAGGCGTTTAACATGATTGGTTGGGTACTATCAGACTTGAGTTCTGACGTTCTTATTATCAAGGTGTTGATAAATAAGAATGGAGCAATTGGGGTATGCTCGTATAAGGACATGTTTAGTCCGAATCACATGGTGATGTGAACCCACGGCTAGTTGTATCAATGAACCATTGAGGGCCACACAAGTACTAGCTTTCTAGATCCCGTTGAGAAGTAAAAAATAGTTCAATGTGTTGAACGGCTTATAAAGGAGTTTATAAGCGTAAGGAAAATTAGAAGTATGACTTCTATAATGGAGAAAATAGTTCAAAGTGTTGAACGACTTATAAATGAGTTTATAAGTGTAAGAAAAAAAAAATAGAAGTATGACTTCTATGAGAGAAATGTAAATTTTGATTTATGGAAGTGTTCCTAAATTAAAATTTGGCCAAGTGAATAATGTAATTGAAAATTGTGATTTTCATAAACATTATTATGGACTAAATAAATTAATTCAAGTGTTGAATTAATTAAACACTAGTGGACCTAGTAGAGTCCAAATAATTAAATTAATTCAAGTGTTGAATTAATTAAATAATATTGAGTCTTGTAGAGCTCAATTAAAATAATTATTTAACTAGTGGGACTTGGGTAAATTCAAGTAATGTTTAATTAGTCTCAAATATGTTTGAGATAATTAAATTTAGTCCAAGGATTTTAATTTGATTAAAAAACCATATTATATAATATGCATGCATGGGAGGTCAAGAGTTGGAGACTACTTTTTGGGATATCAAGGCATGGCATGCAAAAAGGTGTTTTTGCTTTTTGCTTTTTGGACATCCAAGACTAGTCTTCCTTCCCCATTCTAGCAATGCACTTGGCCGAAACTTCTTGCATATTCTCTCCATATTTTTTTTCTTTTTGTGTTCTTCAATTTGTTGGAGAAAACACACACTTCTCTTTGAAAAATCCTCATGTTTTTCTAGTGCAAAATATGAGGGGATCTTCCTAGTTAGTGGTGGGCCTAATTTTGAAGGAAAGGAAGGAAAGCTTGTAGATCTTCTTCCATTCAAGAGCTAAGGTTTTTAAATCTTAGTTGGAGCCATACATCAACCTCAAGATGTTGATAGGTACACTTTCTTACACCCTATGAATGTCATTTTGTGTGTTTTTGTATTTGTTGCACAAGGAAATGGGGTGGCCGAAATTTTAAGCTAAAAATTTTAGATTTCAAACTTCCGTTGCGCTTCCGGCCACCGTAACCGGTCCGCTTACATGAATATCATAACAATAGCATAACAATGAGATGGTATTTCTCTTTACTCTGGTGGATTGATATCTATATAGTAACTCTGTCTGTGGTGCTCGTATCCCATCGATATAAATCGACAAATCTGAGGGATATAAGCCTATGGTCGTTGATCAACTAATTGCATGCAATCTCTGACTATTTTATTGTAACGACCCATTACAGGCCCAGTGGACCGCCCATACTGCCCACTGCCCCGATTGACCCAAGGCTATCCCGATCTTGGGCTCCCTCTATGGGGCATTTTCCCTCACGGGCTTTCCATAGGCGTCGTACGGGTTAATCATAGAACTCCTCCAGCCCATGAACTGGAGTCTGTGCCTTCCCAGGATCGAACCTAAGACCACATGGATATATAGGTACTTAGCACAATCCTGGTACCAATTGAGCTTTATTGTAACGACCCATTACAGGCCAGTGGACCGCCCATACGGCCCACTGCCCCGATCGACCCAAGGCTATCCCGATCTTGGGCTCCCTCTATGGGGCCTTTTCCCTCACGGGCTTTCCATAGGCGTCGTACGGGTTACTCATAGAACTCCTCCAGCCCATGAACTGGAGTCTGTGCCTTCCCAGGATCGAACCTAAGACCACATGGATATATAGGTACTTAGCACAATCCTGGTACCAATTGAGCTACTATTGGTACCAGGATTGTGCTAAGTACCTATATATCCATGTGGTCTTAGGTTCGATCCTGGTAAGGCACAGACTCCAGTTCATGGGCTGGAGGAGTTCTATGAGTAACCCGTACGACGCCTATGGAAAGCCCGTGAGGGAAAAGGCCCCATAGAGGGAGCCCAAGATCGGGATAGCCTTGGGTCGATCGGGGCAGTGGGCCTTATGGGCGGTCCACTGGGCCTGTAATGGGTCGTTACACAATAACTATACATCAAGTAATGAAACCTATTATACTTCTGGGTCCGAATCTCCACGCTAAATTTTGATCTCTCTTCCTCTTCTCGACCCTGATCATGTCCCACCTGTTGTCATGCACACATACAAACACAACAACAGCCGCATAACTCCGGTGAGAATATTATATTCCCAGTATAAACCATGTGTACATGCAATCATATAAAAACATATACAAAAGCATATAATAGTTATCCACAACACGTATCAAATCTGAAAAAATGAAATGATATAAAACTGTAAATCTAACTCATATCTCTGACTCGACCCTGATCTCGTCTAGTCTAGGGATCCCGGTTCCCGGATGTTGGCATACTATATCGAATCTCAGCAATAGAAGTCGATCTACTCCTAAGCAACATCGATATAAACCGAAAATCCAGTGTCTTGGAACCTCCGCCAAAGACTAGGCACATCCGCCTATGACTCTTTCTCGATATCTATCTTATATTCTCTACTTTTCTATAAATCAATAGAATAAGCATATTCATTCAAATATTAAAAAGGTATTAAAACAATAACAAACTAGTATGTGGTTTAGGGAAACTCGAGTCGAATCTAACTCTAGTCGTATCTACGTATCTGTTCTTCAATTCGGTTTCGATTATACGATGTCTAATATCTAAGAACACCATATATTAATCATATCTGATTCCTTCAATATTATATTTTCAAATCATAGCAGAAATCAATAAAACTTACGTCCTTTTGTAGATGTTGACGATAGGATCTCAGAACTGTGTTCGGATTCAAATTCTGATAGACGGATCTTGCAAAATCAAATTCTAAGAAAAATTGAAGTTTTAAGGGAGTTCTGGAGGATTTCTCGATTTTATTCTTCTGAACATAATGAAGAAATGGCAATATATATATCAAATTGCATGGCAATGAATGGGTGGCTTATTCTTTATTCATCACGTCTCGCTCATATGTGCGACCTCCCTCGGCGCATATGCGCGAGACCTACTGGTATCCGCGCATAAAACATTCAAGTACTCGCGCATATGAGCGAAGAGAGGTCCACTGCCATGCCCGCGCATGTGCGCGTCCTATCTCCGCGCATATGCGCGAGGTTTTCTGCCTGCCTTGCGCATATGCGCGCATTAGTGTCGCGCATATGCACAAGGTGTTTTGTACTGGCACATCACATATCACACGCTATCTCGAATCGTGCCTCAGAATGATCCTTCTATAATCACATCAATTCATAATCAATAATCTCAGATTAACATGATATGAATATCGGGCATTACAGTCTGGCATCTCCTGTCAGAACGAATGTGGCACACCTGACCTTGTCTGCATTCTGCAGCTCCATAAACAAAAAAATTACATTGATGGACTTAATAAATCCTTCAGCTATCATCGGGTCAGTAGTCCCCAAGAATTCCTTCGGATCCATCCACCTAAACCTCTCACAAACTGCCTCTGGTCTGAGCCTCACCCCTGTATCCACTGCAGCATTATTCCCCGCAAATTGTGTGAAGAACTAAGTCATTCCTGCAATCATATGAGCTTGCATATCTGGCGATGGACGAGGAGGAGTGTCCCTCTCCCCATCCTGGGCTTCTCTATTCTCATCGCCTTCTTCACGCACAATCCTACGTCTGGGAGACATACTGTTCCAAAAGTTACCCAACATGTAAACCCAACTTGCATGAACATAATATCCATATCATAAGATGCACGTAATTTGAAATTAAAACCTGTACGTCTAAAGTCATGACTTGATGCTTACTACATGATATAATTTAAAAGTTTAAAACTTACAAACTTGAGGTGTGACTTCGTGAGATTCTCGCAACTGGAATATACATAACCCTTTACTAGAACATCGCTCTGATACCAACTGTAAAGTACAGTACTTTTAAACTATTTTAAGATTTGCGGAAATATAAAAATTTTCTTAAACAAATAATAATCTTTCAATTTGAGATAATAGTAAACTGCTCGTCCAAAAATATTCGAAGTAGAAACAATTACAACCAAAGTTTGCAAAAAGGGACACATTTAAACAACATAAACAATCTCGTGAAAGATAGAGTATTGGAATCAACATTCACAAATTCTCAAAACATGGGCAGTCCTCGGGTTTAGCCTCCTGTGCAGACCGAGCCGACTCATTGGTCCTCACCCCTCGTCTTCTCATACTCGTCCCCACCTGCATTGATCAAGTCTACTGAGTCTAAAGACTCAACATGTATAAACTGGAAGTAGCAAGTAATATATATTAAAACCACATGCGTCCTTAAAGTAGAACGTACATACTTAAACTTGAACGTGATAACAAAATCTTAGACGTGCCATAATCATTAAACTTTTCATTAACATACTTGCATCATACATACTTGAACATACATAACTTCATCATTTTGCGTAGAGATATGTGTCAAAACAAGTGACCCATACATAAATGTGCCTGATCAGACTAAATCACATTAATGGGCTGCCAGGGAAAATCCACTAACACATACATGAGATCCTCGGTCATGCTTTACCAGGTGGATTGGTCTCTGGTCATGGGATTGGTCTCTGGTCATGATTTACCACTTTCCAATCTTGATCTAAACCCGGTCATGGTTTACCGGGGTGGAGAGGTCCCCGCCCACGTTCACCGGCTTCCAAACCCATTCACAATTGGTCACAAGACATTTAACATACCTCAAAAACATAAAATATTTTCTTTTGCACGTCGAACATACTTATATAATGTTGAGGGATTCACTGGATCTCTCTTGGGCCACCGCTGCACATACTAACACAATTACATACACTTAATTTTCATAAATTGAACGTAAAAGTCATGTTTACCACTTTAAATGACAATTTATTTATGACGGTCTAAATCACTCGAGACTTGACCTCGTTTAATCATCATACTAAACTGAAACATCTGGTACTCGTTTTCTTAAAACGTTCTAGAAAAAAAATATTTTTTTTCCTTCTTACTAAATCGGCCGAATACATATATATGTATTTTAAAAATACATTGTACCATTTTTAAAATAAATAACAAACTAACATTTAAAAGCCAAAGGAAAATATTTTAAATCGTCAACGTCTTACTAAACCTAAAAATAACATTTGAAAAGTATAGCCCATATTATAACCTCTCAAAAACCACTCATAATTAAATCGTCGTAAAAATATCTTTAACATTACATCAAATCATAAATCATAACTAGTGCGGAAAACTAGCGTAGGTCCTCGGGTTATGTACACATCCAGTCCGGTCAGATCATCCATCAAGACCTCCATTAACATTACTATCATAATCACCTGCATCAATCACACCTAGTGAGTCTAAAGACTCAACACATCATAATCTTTATAACAACATAATACGTATACAAATCACATACAACAGTGAAAAATATTTGTACTTAAAATAGCGTTTTCATGAAAATGCATAAACTTTAACAATAAATGTTTTTAAAAAACCTTTTCATGATGCAGAAACTTTAAATAAATAAAAAAACCTTTTCGTGATGAATAAAGTTTAAATAAAAATATTTTCATATAAACATAAACATATTCATAAACTTTTGCATAAACATTTTCATAAAACATTTTCATATATTCATATTGGTATCCATATTCATATCAACATATTCATATCACCGTATTCATATTCATATTCATATTCTTGTTTGTTAAATTCAGATCGTGATTCTGACTCGTGTTCTTAAACGTATTGGGAGATGGATCCATCTATATATAACCACAGTACTGGGCGTCGGGGACACCAGCAACACTCTCACCAATCAACTGGCCTTGGCCTATCATATCCTCATATGGAGATGCGAATGTCGGGGCTCCCTCGGGGGCCTTCTCCTATAGACGGGCTCCTTTAGAGACCTTTTCCCATAAATGGGCTCCCCTCTAGGGCCTTCTCCCGTAAATGGGCTCCCTCTGGGGCCTTCTGCCCTCAAGACATCCCCATTCATATTATCATATCATCATATTCGTATCAATGAAAATACGATCGTCGGGCTCCCATTGGGACCATAATCCTCACGATATCTCCAACATATCATCTTGTTAGTCACAATCCCTTCACGTCCTTCAACATTTTTTATTTCCATCACTTAATAAAAACATGCATATAATATCGCTTTTCTTTTAAACCAAGCATGCAATATATCTTTTAACGTTTTCGTTTAATCATAAAACCCATAAGCGTTTAATATAATAAATCATAACATATTAGATCATAAAATCCATAAACATTTAAAACCAACATTTTAACATATTAAATCATAACATTTAAAATAACATTTGAATATAATCATATACATTTCCATAAACGTTTAAAATCAACATTTTAGAATATAAAAATCCATAAACATTTTGGCATATTAAATCATAAAAACATCCATAGACATTCAAATAATCATATTATCATATAAAACAGCATTAAGGACACTGCCTTGACGTTTACTCATTTTCAGGTGTAAAATTATCGTTTTACCCCTACACGTAAGATTTCACGTTTTTAACTTTTTCTTAATTTCATTGACTCTAATATCTCCCAAATAATTATTTAAGTCTACCTGAATTTTCTCATATTTTTATTTAGCATAATTCGATGACTTTTAATTTATTCTTTAAATATAGCATATTACTATGTTTTAATCCCGAATTAAACCAAACATTAATATAAATTTCCCAAATTAAAATCTTAGACTTTTAATAATTATTTAAGTTTAAATATAATTTTTCATAATTTTATTATGCATAAAACTAGGCGTTTCAATTAATTCCTTAATTAATGTATCGTGCGGCGATAAAATCCCGGATAAATCCAAAACTCGTTATTCTGATCCCAAATTTTAAACATAGAATTTTATTATTTATTCTACCTTTCTAAGTCATGAGCCACATCCGTGGACCCATGAAAAACACCTTACCGAACCACCCAAGCCAAACCCGAGCCAACCCACCTAGGGACCCTACTGACCAATCCCAGCCCGAAACACCAGCCCTGACTTACTCAAAAATCTCTTGGAACTTGACCAAATAATCTGCAAGTGTTGTGCGTTTGTTACCTTTGAGCAATAAGACTCCCACCTACTCTAGGACCCTTCCAGCCCTTAACCACTTGACCCCTCATGACCCTAACCTTCCTTGGACAACGCCCAGACCAAGTCCAGACCAAACCCAGACCCGTAAACCCGAGCTGCGAACCCTGAAGTTCTGACAGCAACCTCTCGCCTATCTTGCTGCCATGAGCTTCTCCCTCACGTTTTCTGTGTTTGGCTCGAGCCACCTCGAGCCACCCTGCACCAACTCATCAACAGACCCTCTAGGGACCCGCATGCACCCTTATAGCCCATAGGACTCGACCCTAAGTAGAACACCGAACACATACATCATACCCATGCTTGGCCGAGAAACCCACATGCACTATAACTCTTGTTTTTGTTTCTAGCCACCCAACCATCGAGCCACCCCTTGAACCAGCCCCCCAAGCACTCTCCTAGGACCCTAAGGACCTACCCTAGCCCAGCCAGCCCAGCCCAAAGCCCCTTGCCGAGCCAACAAATCCTGCACCAGCTGCTGCACACCAGCGCCCCTTCTTGATCACCTCTCGGGTAGGACACCTCCCAGCCCCTGGTGCTAGCGTGGCTAGGACTCCACCCCTGACTCATGCATAGTCCTAGCCCAGTCTTGGTCCCAACCGAACCCAAGCTAAGCCATCCATCCCATAAAACCTGAGCCCCTCAAATCCATGACAAAAAAGTGATTCCAACTTGTGTTGTTTTCGTGTGCAGCGTTTTTAGTGTGTTTTAAGACCCCTAAGCTTGTGTAAAACTTGCCCCTTAACATCCTAATTCATGGCAGCCCTTTCCACAACATAAAAACATGATTTTGGAACCAAAATTCAATAGTTTAATACACATGCAAGCATAGTTACGAAAATATCAAGTTGTGTGCCTGGTTTTTTTCAAAACATGTTCAAATAAATATTATGGTGTGATGGATGTTTGAAGTAAAGAAATATGGCGTGCATTTGCATATTTAACGCATGAAAAACCGTTGACGATTTCAAAGAACAGGGCAAGAACCTTGGCTTGAATTCCTTGAGCTTGTTCGAAATTTTCCTTTTCAATTTGTTGTGTGTGAGCCGCGTGTTTATGGTGTCTTTTGCTGTGCCAAAATTCTGAAAATTGAGGCGTGTCTTTTTTGTGTAGAGTTTGGGGTTCTTTACATATTATATACCATTAAATTTCTTAATTAATTTTAAGCCCATTAAGCCCCCAAATTAGGCCCACTAGTGCTTGATTAAAGTTTAATTAAAATATAAAAAAGGTTTTGTTCAAATAAGAGCCGGGTTGCTCAAAAGTTCATATTTTTGTTGAAAAATCAACACCGATAAAATTTACGTCTCGGAGTATAAAATTACCCCAAAACACCTTATTTTCAAAAATATGAAAAACCATCAACCATGTTTTAAATAATTAAAAACAATTATTTAATAAAATCATTTTACGTTTTTCAGCCCTCGGTCTCCGTTCTTCGATCGCAACTTGAATAATCCTAAAAAATTACATTTTTAATGCAACCATGTAGAAAAAAATATTTTAAACATGTCAATTAATTAATGTAATTAAAACTGTTGAGGATCGAAGTTGAGTTTAGAGGGGGGGGGGGGGGGGGTGAATAAACTCTACTCGTTTTGATGAGGTACTTGAATCCTGTTAAGGATAGTAGTCGATCTTGTGTGAATACTTTCACCTGATTACAATAGAACGTGCGGAAACAATCTGATGAAGTAGTTGAAACAACAATAAAGCAGTAGACAGCAGTTGTTTATGGAAGTTCGAAGATAAACTCTTCTACGTCTCCCTTTCTTCTGTTTCCAGAAGGTATAACTAAAAGACTTTGGATATTACAGTACAACACTTGTACACACCCACTTCAGAAGGACTTACACCTCAGCCTACTGAAACTCTTAGTTTCTCAACTTATAAAAATGCGAAACACAAAGTTCTGAAAAGACTCTTTTCAGATTACAGACTCTTCTGATAAAATATTAGTGCAGTAAAGATCGTGAAGAGTGTAAGAATCAGTAGCACAAGATGATCTACAAAAAGATCAGATATAAGCTATGAAGCGTGTGCTACTTTTCTTTGTGTTGAACTTTTAAAATACTCAAGGAAAACTGATATTCGTTAGATAAGAGAGTAGCTTTGTTCCTTGAAAAATGATATTATGCGAAGTGTCGTATCGAACAAGGATTTGATCCAAGTATATATAATCGACTGAGTTCAACGTTCATAATCAGAGAAGTCTTCAGATAACTGATACAATCAGCTTTATTACCGAAATAGGTTCCTGCAGAAAAGCTATAAAACAATCAGTCTTGTTTTATACTTAATTGGGTAATATGCATTAAATGACTCCGTATAGTATTTAATGCTGCAATTAATACTAGTACTAGGAAACTCTTTAACGGTAACAATTAAGATAGCAACGTTAGAAAACGTTCTCTACTGGTTTGTATTGTTATCTCTTTTCTACTGGTTTAGTTTTACTAGAGCAGCAGCTACTGATAAGCTATTATGTTGAGTTGGTCTGCTGGTCTACTGGTTTTAGTTATCATCGCCACAATAAAATTCATATCTAACAATTTCCCCCTTTGTGGTGATGCCAAAACCTAAACAGTAGAAAATCGTTAAGTAAAACAGATAAACATTTAATCAAACGGATAAAGTTAATAACGCATTAAAGTAAACAAATTAATCGGTTCCAATGTCCCTGTAAATGATTTCTTCATTTTGAGGTTCTTGATCTCTTCTGTTAGAAGGTTTAGCCTCGTCTTCTGTTTGCCTAACTCCTGCTTGATCTCCTCTATCTTCCCCCTTTTTGGCATCAGCGGCCACCACATGGGTAAAGAGATCATTCAGTCTGCCGGAAATATTTTGAATGCCATCGGTTAACATCTCCAGATACGGGGTCTGAGAAGAGATGCGATTATCTAAGGCAGTGATAGATTGATTTTGAGAGTCAATCTTGGCATCCAAAAGTTCCACAGAAGTAGACAGGGATCGAAAGATATCATCATGCTCAGTAATTCGAGTGAGTATATCATTTTGAGCAAGCATGATGGCGTTGTGAGTTCTTGATATAGCTGTTCTGAAAACAGAGGCTTCAACATACATCTTGTCGAGGTCTCCTTAGTGAGATAGATGTATTTCCCCATTCGCTCTCGGAAAGAATGAGCACCACTGAATTCCGCCAGGTTTTCATAAGACATACGTTTTACTAAATCAGATATGTTGTTGAGGTCGGTTTGTAGACACTGAATTTGATGTTCGAGATTGAATGCATCTGATTCCGGGGAAGGAGTTCGGTCAAGAATGCGTTGTTTGATCTTAGAAAGACGAGAAGTCGTCGCAGTCACAACAGGGAGGGAGACAGTTAACGCAGTAGAAACATGAGGAGCATCTATTAATGCAGTAGAAGGAACAAGGTCTGCTGTGCTTTCTGCTGGAAGTGCATAAACAGTAGGCGCAACAACAACCAGAGGAGGAGTAGTATCTTCAGTAGGAATAGCCAAGTCAGAAGCCAAAACTTCTTCCATAGGTACTGTAGCAGCCTGTGAAACTGAAGATGCTTCAATAGAAGGTGCAGAGGGTGGTTCCAGAAGAACGGTCATTTCTGCTTGATGTTCAGCAGAAAACAACTCTAAGTTCGGCAGTAGAGAAGTAGTGTCTGGTTCTGTGACTTGTTTCCCTGGGGTAGGAGATCCAGAAGCCGACAATTCCAAAGTGGTAGAGACAGTAGGGACAATTGATTCAATGACTTCCTCAACTGAAGCCAGTTCGTGCACAGACAAAAGCGATGAGGACTGAATGGGCCTAGTCGGAGATGCAGGAGTACTAAGAACAGCAGCCTTTGGGGAGGCGGTAGTCCTTTCCTCAACTATCTGATTCTGCTGAAAGATCGGGACAAGGCCAACATGATAAACAGTAGGCTCTCCAAAACCTTGTTCTTGAGCAAGAAGTTGCTCATTCATCTGCTTTAGTCTATCAGAAAGAATCAAAATAACATTTTGATCCTGAGCAGCAGTAGGAACGGCAGGATCAAAATTCGATTGAATAACTTTCAAAACTGATTCCAATTTCTGACATTTTAGTTGATCGAGGATGAAGTTCCTTCTGCCCAAAGCCTCGATGACATTCTTTGTTTTTGCCAGCTGAAAAGTCCTCCTTTCGGCATTCATCATCTTGCTGTAATTCCCTTTTGTTTTGAAGTAGTCAAAAGAATGGAACAATCGAACAGTATGCCATTCATCAAAGAATTTTATCTCCTCGTTTGCAGAGGTCTCAATCTCTGCTAGATGAAGGTCAACGCCTGTAGTGACAGTGGTCTTGTGACCAAAAGTAGGTGGCTCTTCAACCATTTTCCCTTTTCCTTTGTCAGTAGATGGAATGGGCGCAATAGGTCGGAAAGCAGAAGACCTGCTTGCTGGTTCCCGAATAACAACTCCAGATGATGGCTTAAAAGCAGTAACAGAAGAGGGTGCTGAGATGGACGCAGTAGCGAGTGCAGTTGAAGTAACAGTCGATTGAACAGAAGGAACCGCTTCTGGAAAGACCTGTCGAATAGGTACTTTCTCAATCTCAGATAGTGCTGCTGTCTTTTTCATCTTGAGAATGGTGCGCGGTTTCTTCTTGGCTGGGGTCGGTATTGTTGGTCGAGCAGCAGCAGCAGATTCTTCTGATGCTGTTTTATCGGAATCCGTCGAAATAATCAATCGTTTCTTTGAAATTTGCTTGTGAGGTTTGGGAGCCTTAAAGGCAGTTTCCCCAATTTCTTTTTTCAACGGAACAAACTCCGTCACTGTTGGCTTAGGCCTTAGAGCCAAAACATTAGCTGCATCAATCATGGTAACAGAAGTAGCATCGAGATCACTGGTAGATGCGAAACCAGCATCCTTGAGCAACACACTGATCTGAACCGCGAAACCAGAGCTCTTCCGAGTAACCATATCCTTCATAATTCTGAAAATAAAATGACTCCAATCCACCTTAATCCCCTTGGTGATGGCAGTCATGACCTGAACTTTCTCCTTCGTCAACTTGTCGAAGGTGCTAGCCTTGATCAGAATAGCTTTGGCCACAATATCGGCCAGAATCTGATACTCTATCTTGAGCAATTTCTTATGGCAGGAAGGAGACACTTTCTTCTCCAGATGCGGAGAAGGAGGTGAGAGCAACAGACATATCTGTTTTTGAAATATCAGAGAGTTCAGAAATACCCGAAAGTGGAAGGAGTAAGGTTGCGCCTAGGTGTGCGGCATCAATGGAGATAGAAGCATCTCCTTGGGTATGAACAATCCTTCCTTCATGGACTGTTGCTTTGGCGTAAAATTCCAGGAGAGCATTTTTGTAGATAACTGCTGGTGCTTCCAGGAATTTCCGGAGTCCTGATTTCTCAATGTCCTGAAACATTTTCAATAGATTCTCATCCTTAATGGTGAGAACAGAGGCAAAGTTAACCTGATAAGCGTTGAGAGTATATGCGCCAGCCATTTCTGTATGCAGATGAGAGCAGCAAAATTTGCAGTAGTTAGTTATGATATAGAGAAAGCAGTAGCTGAATAACGATAGTTATGAAACAGTAAAGGTGAAAATGAGAAATATGAAATAGATATACAGCCGTCAAATAAACATAAAGACACGTGTCAGTATGTTCTTGGTTGAGTGTCTGAAAAGTTTTGCAGAAACTGTCTAGAAAGACGAATGATTTTGAAAATTTTGAAAAAGAGCGGGCTGTCCAGGCGGTTACTAAAGGAAATCAGAAAAGGATTTGTCATTTTATGATAACGTCTACTGGAAGTTTCAGAGTGCTGAAATAAGCGAGCACTTTGTCAAAACCAGCAGACTTGTAGTTTTATCGAGAAGACAAATATCCTATCTGTTTTCTGAAAAGGCGTCAAACTCTTAGTCTGACTAAGATACTGTTCCCCCTCGGTAAATGCGATTAATAAGTAGTCATAATTGCGACAAGTGACTCTTGGCCATCTCTCAATCTGAGCCGTTGAAAATGAACAGTCGCAATCGTGTGATTCACAAGAGTCTTTGTTCCCTCTATAAATACCTGCAAAGCTTGAACGAAGGTAAGCAAGAACAATGAAAATTCAAGTAAGAAGAGAGTTAGAGTTAGATTCAGGAGATGAAGCAAAAATGTTCAGAAAGAAGTTTGAGGGTTTCCTAAATGTCGTAAAGATCCTTGAAATACACTCCTTGAGTTGTAGTTTCCATAGTTATGCAGATCTTTTGCTTCGATTGAGTTTGAAATATTGCATCGATTTCTTCCAGAAGCATGCTAATGCGATTAGAGAGTGCTGGTGGATTGATGATGCTGAAATCCTCTCTGATGCCTTGTAAGGCATCTAAAAATTACATTAGTACTGTCAAGACCTAAGCTTGCTAGATTCTTTCTAGGCCTTTCTCTTTCGAAGAAGACCATCTTTTTCCTGTTGAAGTACTTTGCAAGCAAATGTCAGAAAGCTACTATATCAGAAGACAAGCACTATATGTAACGCTACTGGTTAAATAGCAAAGAAGATCTACTGTTTTTCCTTTTGCATCGTGTAAAGTACTGAAATGGTTTCTAATGAAATTCCAGTTTTTCTTAACTGACTTTTCTCTTCTGCTTTTTTGCAAATAGCTTACTGTTAGTTCAACGTAATAACAAACAAGTAATAATAAAAGTTTAACTAGATATCAGAAAATAGTCAAGTTAAATCTATTAAACCAAGAGAATTACGAAAGTAAGAAAACTTAATTTCTGGTAAGGGTTTCGTGAAGATATCTGCTGTTTGTTGATCAGTAGAAACATATTCCAGACGAATGTTCTTCTTCTGCACATGATCTATAATAAAGTGATGTCTGATGTCTATGTGCTTCGTTCTGGAAGGAAGTACTGGATTTTGTGTGATTGCAATTGCACTGGTATTTTCACAGATTATAGGTGATTCGGAGGCTTGAATCCCATAATCTCTTAACTGTTGTTGAGTCCACAGTATCTGAGAGCAGCAGCTTCCAGCAGCCAGATATTCTGCTTCTGCAGTAGATGTGGCTATGGAAGTCTGTTTCTTGCTAAACCAGGATATCA
Organism: Primulina eburnea; assembly: GCF_022965805.1. Lineage (NCBI taxonomy): Eukaryota > Viridiplantae > Streptophyta > Magnoliopsida > Lamiales > Gesneriaceae > Primulina > Primulina eburnea. The sequence goes on along the minus strand of NC_133105.1, from coordinate 32,173,016 downwards.
GCCTATCACCAAGAAATTGACAAAAACCACTTGTGCTTTTTCGGTCTAGTTTGCAACCTGCATAATCAGCATCTGAATATCCAATAAGATTTAACGATGAATCATTGGGATACCATAAGCCGATGTTTTGAGTTCCTTTCAAGTACTTCAAAATACGCTTAGCAGCAATATAATGAGATTGTTTGGGGTTAGATTGAAATCAAGCACAAATACAAACAGCAAACATGATATCTGGTCTACTGGCAGTTAAATATAATAAAGAACCAATAAGACCTCGATACTGAGTTACCTCTACTGAAATACCACTTTCATCTTTATCAAGCTTAATAGATGAGCTCATTGGAGTAGAAGCAGCAGAGCATGCTTCCATTCCAAACTTTTTCAGAAGCTCCTTGGTGTACTTGGCTTGATTTATAAAAATTCCAGTCTCCAGTTGCTTAATTTGCAATCCTAAGAAGAATGTTAATTCTCCCATCATGCTCATCTCGAATTTATCCTGCATCAATTTTCCAAACTTTGCACATAATTTGGGGTTAGTTGACCCAAAAATAATATCATCAACATAGATCTGTACTAAAAGAGTGTGCTTATTCTTGACTAAAGTAAATAAAGTTTTATCTACTGCTTCGATGGTAAAATCATGATCAATAAGAAATTGTGATAGAGTGTCATACCAAGCTCTAGGTGCTTGTTTTAGACCATATAATGCTTTGTGTAATTTAAATACATGATGCGGAGAGAAATGATCGATAAAACCTGGAGGTTGTTCGACGTAAACCTCTTCTTGTAAAAGACCATTTAGAAAAGCACTTTTCACATCCATCTGATAAACTTTGAAATTCTTGAAAGCAGCAAAGGCTAAGAATATTCTGATTGCTTCGAGCCTTGCTACTGGTGCATAAGTCTCATCAAAGTCTATGCCTTCTTCTTGTCTGAAGCCTTGAGCTACCAATCTAGCTTTATTTCTCACCATTGTGCCTTCTTCATTGAGTTTGTTTCTAAATACCCATCGAGTTCCAATGACAGCTTGATGAGATGGTCTAGGTACTAGAAACCAAACATCATTACATTTGAATTGATTCAGCTCTTCTTGCATGGCTTCAATCCAACTGGGATACAAAAGAGCTTCTTCAATCTTCTTTGGTTCATCCTGAGATATAAAAGCAGCATGCATATATTCATTAAGCATTTGCCTTCTGGTTCTCAATGGCACTGCTGGATTACCAATAACCAATGATGGAGGATGAGATTTTCTCCAGATAAACGGATTTGAGTGGACATCTTCCTGATTTGGTATGTTCAGATTGTCTTCTACAGAACCAGTAGTAGGTTCTTGAACATCTTCTGCTGGTAATGGTAGATCCAAAGTCTGTACTTCTGGTTCCACTATTGGAATGTCTGGTTCTGGATTTTGAAGATCCTTGGCATTAGCTTCTACATCATCTTCACTGTCAATCTCCAAGTGAATCATGTCTAACATGTTACTTAAATCAGATGTGTTAGAAATTTCAGCACTACTGTCTTCATCGAAGACAATGTGAACCGATTCTTCAACATTAAGAGTTCTATTGTTGAAGATTCTAAAAGCTCTGCTCACAGCAGAGTAACCAAGAAATATACCAGCATCTGATTTTGAGTCAAATGCCGTCAAATGATTTTTGCCATTATTTATTACAAAACATTTGCATCCAAACACATGAAAATAAGATACGTTGGGCTTCTTCCCTTTCCATATTTCATACGGAGTCTGGTTGTGTTTTGTTGACCATAGATCTGTTTTGCGTGTAACAAGCAGTATTGATAGCTTCAGCCCAGAAGCGCTGAGAAATGTCTGCATCTACTAGCATTGTTCTAGCTGCTTCTTTTAGAGTTCTATTTCTCCTCTCAGCTACTCCATTTTGTTGAGGAGTTCTGGCAGCTGAATATTCATGATGAATCCCCTGCTCATTCAGATATAACACAAGATACTTGTTAGTGAATTCAGTGCTCCGATCACTTCTGATTTTAATAATGGTAGAAGATTTTTCATTTTGAATCCTTTTCAGAAGCTTGATCAAGAGACAACTGGTTTGATCTTTTCCTGCGAGAAATATTACCCAAGTGAATCTAGAAAAATCATCAATAACAACAAGAGTATATTTCATTCCCCCTAAGCTCATGATGGGGATAGGACCAAATAGATCCATATGCAGTAGTTCCAGACATCTTGAAGTTGATTTGCTATCTTTGGTCTTGAAGCTGGATCTTATCTGTTTCCCAAGCTGACAGGCAGAACAAATATGATTTTTAACGAAATTAATGTCAGGCAATCCATCAACCAAATTCTGCTTCTTGAGATAATTGATTGACTTGAAGTTCAGATGATTCAATCTCTTGTGCCATAGCCAGTGTTTATTGCTAAGAGAAGCAACTAAGCATGTAGGAGTATTGACATGATTTGAGTTCCAAGAGACTCTGTAAGTATTGCCTTCTCTTTTTCCTGTTAACACAGTAGTTCCAGCAGAATCTCTAACAATACATGAAAGCTTTTGAAAAGCCACAGAATACCCATTATCACATAGTTGGCTAATGCTGATAAGATTGTAACAAAGATTGTCAACTAATAACACATCATTAATAATTATATTACCATGGATAATCTTACCCTTACCCATGGTTTTACCTTTTGAGTTGTCTCCAAAAGTTATCTTTGGTCCAGTACAGCTCACTATTTCGGAAAGTAGGTTTCTTTATCCAGTCATGTGTCTGGAACAACCACTGTCCAGATACCAGGTAGAGTTACTGATTTCTGCTTCCTTCTGCTGTTCCTGCAAACACAAATTTTAGTAACTGGTACCCAAATCTATTTGGGTCCAAGCCTTATCAGTCCTTTGGGAACCCACATTTGTACAATTCTTGGTGACTTTGTACTTCGGGTATCCAAAGATGTGTGTGCAACATAGGGTCTATTATTTCTAACAGTATGCATACCAAAATGTTGTTCTTCCCTTCTGTTTCTGTTTTCCAGTCTGTATCTCTTCTGAACAGGTTTAGAGTTGTAGTACTGGTAGTTTTTAACCTTCATAGGACGTTGTCTTCCAGAGTTGAATTCTTTTCTGAATCTAGAACTCTGGTCAACTTTTTCCTTAGGTTTAATGTAACCCAGACCATAGTGCATTCTTCTGTTCGTCAGATTTACATTCCTTTCAACTGAAGCAGTAGGTACTTCTGGTTCCTGTACCACACTGGATTTTACAAAGTGAATGTATTTCCTTTTGCACATATCCAGTGTTGGCTTAGTATTCGTTTCAGAAGTGCCTTCATTATTAGAAAAACCGAGACCACTCCTATCTCCTGACTGTTTTTGTAATTCTTGCATCTTTTCCAATGAGACAGAAGACTTGTTCCAAGCATTTACCAGTAGCGACAACTTCTGGTTTTCAGAAAGCACTTTCTGGTAATCTGCTTTGGCTCTTTCATTCTCAGTTATTAATTTACTCATCTTAACTTGTAAATCATTGCAGCTGTCTACTTGCAAGCAAGTTAACTTACTGTTCTGATTTTTTAAGTTGTGATTTTCGATCTTAACTTCTTCAAATGATTGAGAAAGTCTGGAATACTCTTTTACCATTTCATGCAGTGCATCAATCAAGTCATTTCGTGTAAATTCACTAGAGTCAAAATCAAATACCTCTCCAGATGTCGAGGTTGAGTCATTGTCTGCCATTAGACATTTGACTTCTTCTGCATCACTGTCACTGGAATGACTTTCTGAGTCAGATGACTCAGAACTAGAGTCCGCCCACTTAGATTTGCTTTCTTCGGCAAACATCGCTTTTCGATCTCTTCTGGACTTTTTGTCATTCCTCTTGTAATCCTTTCTCTTTTGATCATCCTTCTTTGGTTTAGGACAATCAGCAATGAAGTGACCTATATTTCCACAGTTGAAACATCCCATATCACCAGATGGTGAATCTTTCTTGAAGTTGCGATTGGGACCTTGATAGGTTCGATGGTTCTTCTTCATGAACCTGGAGAATTTCTTTACGAATAAGGACATAGCATCACTACTGATTTGTTCAGCAGTCTTCTCCATTGTATTGTCAGTGATCACAGCAGGTAATGCCTGAGGTACAACTGCAGCAGCAGTAGAAGAGGTAGAGGCAGTAGCAGTAAATGCACTAGCAGTAGCAGCAAGGGCCTTGGTGGGTAAGTTTGAAGGCTCTTCTCCACTTCTCACTTCCAATTCGAACTCGTAGGCCTTTAGATCTGCAAATAAGTCGTGCAGTTCCAATTTGTTCAAATATTTGGATACTCTCATAGCCATTGTTTTAACATCCCATTCTCTGGGTAAGGCTCTCATCACCTTGAGGGCTATTTCTCTGTTGCTATGCTCTTTACCCAGAGCAGCTAGCTCATTGACCAAGCTACTGAATCTTTCATCAAACTCATTTAGAGTTTCACCAGATCTCATTTTCAGATTTTCAAACTTCTGCATTGCTACAGACAGTTTATTTTCTTTCGTTTGCTCATTTCCTTCACATATCTGGATGAGCTTTTCCCAAATATCCTTTGCAGTAGAACACATTTTTACCTTGCTGAAAGTGTTCTTGTCAAGAGTTTTATACAGTATATCCTTCGCCACATTATCAAGATTGGCCTTTTTCTTATCTTCACTAGGTCCATTCACTTCTTGACTTTTCGACCATCTGTGGTGCACCGTCAGTAACAGCAACAGCTGTGTTAGGCTTTAAGATTTTCAGTGGACCATCTGTGATGACATACCACATTTCATCATCTTGTGCTGCAAGATGAGATTGCATTATTATCTTCCAGTCGTCAAAATCTTCGTTAGAGAACATAGGGATCTTGTTGAAGTGTGCCATTTGTTGTAGTTTTTCACAAACAAGAATAACCTGCTCTGATACCAATTGTTGAGGATCGAAGTTGAGTTTAGAGGGGGGGGTGAATAAACTCTACTCGTTTTGATGAGGTACTTGAATCCTGTTAAGGATAGTAGTCGATCTTGTGTGAATACTTTCACCTGATTACAATAGAACGTGCGGAAACAATCTGATGAAGTAGTTGAAACAACAATAAAGCAGTAGACAGCAGTTGTTTATGGAAGTTCGAAGATAACTCTTCTACGTCTCCCCTTCTTCTGTTTCCAGAAGGTATAACTAAAAGACTTTGGATATTACAGTACAATACTTGTACACACCCACTTCAGAAGGACTTACACCTCAGCCTACTGAAACTCTTAGTTTCTCAACTTATAAAAATGCGAAACACAAAGTTCTGAAAAGACTCTTTTCAGATTACAGACTCTTCTGATAAAATATTAGTGCAGTAAAGATCGTGAAGAGTGTAAGAATCAGTAGCACAAGATGATCTACAAAAAGATCAGATATAAGCTATGAAGCGTGTGCTACTTTTCTTTGTGTTGAACTTTTAAAATACTCAAGGAAAACTGATATTCGTTAGATAAGAGAGTAGCTTTGTTCCTTGAAAATTGATATTATGCGAAGTGTCGTATCGAACAAGCATTTGATCCAAGTATATATAATCGACTGAGTTCAACGTTCATAACAGAGAAGTCTTCAGATAACTGATACAATCAGCTTTATTACCGAAATAGGTTCCTGCAGAAAAGCTATAAAACAATCAGTCTTGTTTTATACTTAATTGGGTAATATGCATTAAATGACTCCGTATAGTATTTAATGCTGCAATTAATACTAGTACTAGGAACTCTTTAACGGTAACAATTAAGATAGCAACGTTAGAAAACGTTCTCTACTGAATTGTATTGTTATCTCTTTTCTACTGGTTTAGTTTTACTAGAGCAGCAGCTACTGATAAGCTATTCTGTTGAGTTGGTCTGCTGGTCTACTGGTTTTAGTTATCATCGCCACAATAAAATTCATATCTAACAAAAACATTTAATACAAGAGAATTTAATAATTGCATGGATGTGGTTCGCGTGAGCCTTCAAATTTTCGGGGCGTTACAATCTTCCCTCCTCAAATTGAATTTCGTACTCAAAATTTGCTTATCCTTGCTAATCAAAAGTTAGACTTAGTTCTAGTATCCCAAAAATCCACGCTTCCGTTGCGCTACTCTGATAAAACTTAAACTCTAGATTTTCCTTACGTCTCCTTGATCCCAATTAAATTTTCCTTCTAAATCCTTATTTACGAATTGCAACTTAAAAAGACCCATAATAACTTAGTGATGTTACTATTATAATCTCGAATTTCATCTTTTCTTATGATTCTCAATATTAAAAGATGGATGACCATACTTATCGTATATTATTTTCTTTATTTTATACCCAAAATTTTCATCAACTTATCAAATTTCAATCTTAAAATCCCAACCGCAACCGCTAACGCTTAGATTTTTCAAGCTTAATATTGATTCATCCTTAAAAATCCTTGATTAACAGTCCTTATAACATTATAACCAAAATATCCCAAGGTGCTAAATAATCTTACAAGTCTAAATAATCAAAAATTTATATCATTTAACCCATTCAATTCTCACTTATTGATAAACTAGTGCCCAAATTCCGTAATAATTGAAAAATAAATTCTTAATTTCCTCAAAAATTATCCTAATTGGTCCTTAATTTCAAAATTAGTACAGTTAGCCCATAATTTCTTGGCATTCTTAATTTCCTTCTACATGTTTCCCATAACATAATTTCGATAAATGTAAACTTATTTACACAAAAATCAATTCCTATAACCAATCTTACTTTTCATCAAACTTAAAATCCCAATTTATACATTTTCTTACTTCCAAAGATAATTGCAATCCTCGAATCATTACTACTTATGAGTAATTCCCAAAAATTAATTCAGCTAGTAACCATGAATCATAAATAATTTCTTAGAAAATCTACGTGTCCCAAAGACATTCATAAAGTCCACTATTGACTTATGACCCAAAAAGTAGAATGTCCATACTAAAACCCAAAAATCAACATTGTCCAATTCAACCGTAAAACCAACATGCGTTGAAATCAAATAATTTCTTATTTCATATCACATCACGTATAAAAATTCTAGATCATATAAATCATATTTATCATAAAGCTGTTAAACATGTGACGTAAACATATAATTCATATAATTATGCAGGTAACATAATAAAATCATATATAAAGCATTTAAACTTACAAGTTGAGGCTTGACGACTGATCTTTCCGGCATTGATGGTGGCACAACCCTATACAGGACCTTTGCTCTGATACCAACTGAAACATCTAATACTCGTTTTCTTAAAACGTGCTAGAAAAAAAAATTCTAGCACGTTTTAAGAAAACGAGTAGCAGGCGTTTCATAAACCATGACATCGAACCCCAAAACAATCTCTTTATGAAGTGTGAACTTTTCCTCAAACATGGAAGGCATGGACCTAAAAAAATAGTGGTTAAAAAGTCATGAACAAGCGCCCCGCGGCGCTAGCAAAGTCGCAGGTCTAGCGTTGCGGTAGCACAAGGGCAGCGCCGCAGCACTAGACTTGCGCAGAACGGACGTTGTGGCGCTAACCCTGCACACAACCAACAAAAAGAACACATTTTGATGCAATTTTAAAAGTCACGCTCAAGCGACCCGAACCGATGCAACGAGACTAAACCTAGGATGCTATGTCCATGTTCCAAACTCACACAACGCCCCAAAACTACGACGCACAACAAACAATGCAACACAACCTGTGAACACAACATTTTGACACCAACACGTTTCCCACGACTTCTAATGCAACCAAGTGCCTATCGACACGAAACGAAGCATCAAAAATCATCCCAACCTCATACTCGATATACCTAAACGCAGCAGCGATCACCCTATGTTTCCCAACAAAACCTGCAACAAATAAACATCAAGAACACGTCATGAACGCATTTTCATAAAATCACAGTTTGAGCAGTCTCAAGAAAACGATCATAACTCACTAGTTCCTTGTCCAAAAATGATGAGTTTACTGTCAAATCAAATGTATAAAAAATTATTACGTTTTATATGTTGAAAACTTTTCCATAAAATTGACCAAATGTTTGCAGTAATCAAAATGACAGCAGGCATGTTTTTAGATCTAAAGATTTAAATAAAAAAATAATTTCAAACGTTTTTGCTCAAACATTTTAACAACATACATGTGTTTTCACGCATAATAAACATAACGACACATAATATGAAGAGATCGATGCAGAAACAATAGAATATACATGCCTTGATCTTTCAAAATTCTTGAAACGGCAATACCGAAGCGGACGAATGCGAGGGTTGATCCGGAACGATTTGTGGCTCGATTTTTTGAAGCAAACCCAACGTGAAATGCTGAAAAATCAAGGGGCAAGTTGGCTGCTGCTGAAAGCACTAAGAACCCTAGGTTTGTCTTTAAAAAAAAAAAGCAACCAAGTGTATGTGCAAGGGGAAAAACCGATGGATGTGTGTGTGTTAAAGAGTTAACGTGTGTGTGTGTGTGTTTAATTAGGGGTAATAAAATTGCTTAATTTAGAATTTAAATGTTTATCCCCACTACTTTTACAAAATCCCTTAATTAAAAAAATAAAATACATCATTACTAAACTTTAAAAGTTTTAAAATCGTAAAATCATCTAATAATTAAATTAGGCTTTTAAAATTCTAAACGACTATAATAAATTCTTTAAAATGCCTCAATCCTAAATTAAAATAAAATACCACATTCTAAAATCGTCAAAATTGTGGCCGGAGTCTTTTCCTCGATCACGCATCGAGTAATCGTCTGAAACATGAAACTCAAGAAAATATTTTACTGCGCATCACATAAACATAAATAATTTAAAATAATGCAATTTATAAATCATGTGCCGCTAAAAATCATTTTAAACTTAAATAAGAAATTTTAACAATTAACTAAATGCATGGGTATTAAGTGTACTGATTTTGGCTCTACAGTGCGTTCATGGGGCTGAGGGTTGTGCTTAGGTTGGTCCAGATGGTCCTAAGGTTGGTTAGAAAGGTCTGGTCCAAGGCTGGTCCTCGAGGTTTAGGTATAGGGTTGGCAAAACGACGAGTTGGTGCGACTAGGGTTTGAGGATTAGCAAGAGCCGAAAAATCCAGCAGCTTGTTGGGACTGTTTGAAGGGTGTAGTGGACTGTTCTAGATGGTTTAATGGCTGTTAGACGTGTATAAGGTCTGGTAAACGTTTGGGAGAAATTGGTTAAGTTCCGAGTTGATTAGGGTTAAAACCGGGACCCCGATCCAAGTTTTAAAACGAATCGTTTAAGTTTTGAAACGGAGTTGAGTTTACTTCTAAGAAATTCTTATAAATATGTTTTGCGATTTTTTAAGGAGTTTGGTAAGCTTCAGGTCGAAATTTAGAGGTCCAGGGTTAAAATGGTCATTTTTGGTTTTCCGGGGTAAAATGGTCATTTTGCACCCGAGTCGAGATTTTAGTCCTGGCAGTGCCCTGAGCAAAAATTTATTATGTTTTTAAATGTTTATGTACCACATATATGAATTTTTATGAAATTAAGAAAAAAGGGTTTGCATGATTGATTTTAAGAAAAAAATTACGTATATGTATGATTTTGATAAGTGATGATAATGACGATGTTTTTTGAAAGATGAGATTTGGTTATAACTGACGATATATGTATACGATGATGATGAGGCCTAAGCTCAGTGGATGGTTAATACTGTCGCTGATGTCCGACATCCGCCGGGTACCACGGTTATACGTAGATGGATCCATCGAATAGAGCCGATAAAATATAGTTAATACGATTAGAGCAGATACAAAAGTCACAACTAATGAACTGAATTCGATTAAAGAAATTGTATACGTAGATGATGATATGATGAGACATGTTTTGACACGTTATGCTATTATATGATATGTTTACGTTATGCTTTTGAGATCATAAAATGTATGTTGGTTTCCGTATTTTTCACTGTTGCATGTTACGTATATATATTTGTTATAACGTTACAGATGTCTTGAGTTTTTAAACTCAGTAGGTGTGAATGATGCAGGTGAGCATTTGATCAGGAGACTGGAGGTGATGATGACTGAACGGGCAAAGGTGGTGGCGCACGTTAACCCGAGGACCTTGTATTCTTCCGCAAGAATATGATTTTATGGGAAACATTGAAACAACGTTTTTAGTGGTTGATGATTTTATTTTGTCGATGGTTTTGACAGATTTTAGCATGCTTGACGTTCTATATTTTTTAACGGTAAATTGTTTAGGTTGGTTGTTCATTTCATAATTTTAATTGTAGTTATTTTATTCAGCTTCGGGATGATTTCAAAAAATGCATGTTTCGAATTTTATGGATTTATGTAGGCATGGTTTTGGTCATTGCATTTTTTTTAAAAAAAATGTTCAGTAAAATTTTAAAATGCACTGACGTTTCACACAGCATAAACTACAGCTTTCCTCTTTACTCCTGACCTCTTAGACGGCCACTGGTAGCTATTAATAATCATCTGCTCAAACAAGTCATAAGCTTGATCAGGAGATTTGGCAAAGATCGTGCCACTAGCCGCTGCATCGACATTTCCTCGTGTTTGCCCATTCAGACCATTGTAGAATAATTCAATTTGTACCCAGTCTTCAAAAACATGATTTGGGCACCTCCTCAACAACTCCTTATACCGTTCCCATATCTCATACAACTGCTCAAAATCAGTGTGCTGAAAAGTGCTGATCTCGATCTTCAATTGTGCCAACTTTGCGGTGGAAAATACTTAGGAAGCAACTTCGTTGCCAACTCCCGCCATGTCGTGATATTCCCCAAGAGAAGTGATTGGAGCCATTGTAACGACCCATTACAGGCCCAGTGGACCGCCCATACGGCCCACTGCCCCGATCGACCCAAGGCTATCCCGATCTTGGGGTCCCTCTATGGGGCATTTTCCCTCATGGGCTTTCCATAGGCGTCGTACGGGTTACTCATAGAACTCCTCCAGCCCATGAACTGGAGTCTGTGCCTTCCCAGGATCGAACCTAAGACCACATGGATATATAGGTACTTAGCACAATCCTGGTACCAATTGAGCTACTAGCCAGAGCCAGAGCAGGGTAGCACATAAGGTGCACAGATGGATGTCACCGCTAGCCGATGGAGACCTTATTGAAGAGATTTCAGTCTTTCCATCCGCCTACCTTGAAGGGCACAGAGAGTGCAGTAGAGTGCGAGAGCTGGCTTGATGATATCGAGATGTTGTTTGAGTTTTTGGCATATACTGATGAGCGACGTGTGAAGTTGATAGGGCATCAGATGCAAGAGGTTGCCAAGAGCTGGTGGTTGACTACGAAGAGAGCCTTGGAGCACCGAGGCATTGACATCACGTGGAAAGTCTTCAAAGATGAGTTCTATCAGCGCTTCTTCCCCGTTTCCTACCGAAAAGATAAAGGAGCTGAATTTGCGAATTTAAGGCAGGGACAGTGGAACATCGAGGAGTATGTGGCTAAATTTTTTGCGTTGCTTCGATTTGCACCGCATGTAGCAGGGAACGACGAGGCAGTGGCTGATAAGTTCATCAACGGGCTGAACCCCGATGTTTTTACTTTGGTGAACACGGGACGACCTAATACTTTTTCAGAGGCACTGAACAGAGCTAAGGGAGCAGAGGCTGGCTTGATCAGGCAGCGAGGCGCTTCTTACGGTGTTCAGGGGCAGAGACCGCCACAGTCCACGACCGTACAGTTTCCACCACCTCCTCCTCGTTTTGACAGTGGAGTTAGTGGTAGTGGCAAGAAGGAATTTCTGAAGGCTAAGGGCAAGCAGTTTAAGAAGTCCGGGAGTAGTTCATCGAGTTCGAGTGGATCTCGACAGAGAGGTCAGGGTTCAGATTACAGTGGCGTATATTGTAGCTCGTGTGGAGGACGACATGCGACGGAGCAGTGTCAAGGAGTTATGGGACGCTGCAACATCTGTAGGCAACAGGGAAACTTCGCTAGAGTTTGTCCCCAGAGAGGTGCACCACGATTCCAGAGTGCAGGGTCATCCGCACCAGCGCCACAGATGGAGAGACAGGAATCCTCTGTACACTCCTTCCAGCCACCATCTACACAGACCCGGCAAAGACCAGGAGGTAGTCAGACAGTGAGTCAGCCTCCTCGACAGCAGGCTAGGGTGTTTGCCCTGACAGAGGAGCAGGCGCAGGAGGCGCCAGATGACGTCATTGCAGGTAACTGTTTTCTTTGCGGTTATCCTGCATATGTGTTGATTGACACAGGTGCATCTCATACATTCATAGCTGAACATTTTGCATTGAGACATTCATTGCCTGTTGAGTCGATGTCTACGGTAGTGTCTATAGCTTCTCCGTTGGGAAGTTGTTTGATATCTGTGACTACTGTTAGACACTGTATGCTTCAGTTTGAGGGGCATGAGATTGATTTAGACTGTGTAGTACTTGGTTTAGCTGATTTTGACTGTATAGTTGGCATAGATATGTTAACCAAGTACAGGGACACTGTAGATTGTTTCCACAAGATTGTCAGATTCAGACCCGAAATGACAGATGAGTGGAAATTCTACGGAAAAGGGTTCCAGATCTCGGATTCCCTTAATATCTGCTCTGACTATGAGTAGATTGCTTCAGAGAGGAGCAGAAGGCTCTCTCGTTTATTCAGTAGACCTACTAAAGTCGAGCCCAGCATTGGCAGATCTGCCAGTGGTTTGCGAATTTGCAGATGTTTTCCCTGATGAGATTCCAGGGTTGCCTCCAGTTCGAGAGGTTGATTTCAGCATAGATCTTGTACCAGGCAGTGTTCCTATTTCGAGAGCTCCGTATAGGATGGCACCGATAGAGCTGAAAGAGTTGAAAGCACAGTTGGAAGATCTTCTGTCCAAGGGATATATCAGACCCAGTGTATCTCCTTGGGGTGCTCCGGTACTTTTTGTTAGAAAGAAAGATGGTTCGATGCGACTGTGTATTGATTACCGACAGTTGAACAAGGCGACAGTGAAGAACAAGTATCCGTTGCCTCGCATCGATGATCTGTTTGATCAGTTACAGGGATCTTCTGTATACTCGAAGATTGATTTGAGATCAGGGTATCATCAGCTCAGAGTTAGAGACGTTGATATTCCGAAGACTGCATTCCGGACCAGGTATGGGCACTACGAGTTCATCGTTATGCCTTTTGGTTTAACGAATGCACCAGCGGTATTTATGAGTTTGATGAACCGCATTTTTCAGAGATATTTAGTTGATTTTGTGATTGTGTTCATTGATGATATCTTGGTGTATTCGAAGAATCTGACTGAGCATGCAGATCATCTGAGAATTGTATTGAAGACTTTGAGAAAAGAGCAGTTGTATGCCAAACTGTCCAAGTGCGAATTCTGGCTGAGAAAGGTTGTCTTCTTGGGGCATATTATATCTGGAGAGGGTATTGCGGTAGATCCGAGTAAAGTTGAGGCTGTGATCAGTTGGCCGAGACCGATTTCTGTGCCTGAGATACGCAGTTTCATGGGTCTAGCCGGGTATTATCGTCGTTTTATCCGAGATTTCTCCAGTATAGCGAAGCCTATCACTCAGTTGACACAGAAGAACATGCCATTTGTGTGGTCTGAAGCTTGTGAAGTCAGTTTTGTAGAGTTGAAGAAGAGGCTGACTAGTGCACCTGTCTTGACGATTCCTTCAGGTACAGGTGAGTTTGTTGTATACTGTGACGCATCTCACAGAGGGTTAGGGTGTGTTCTTATGCAGCGAGGGCACGTGATAGCGTACGCCTCTAGACAGCTGAAGCCGCACGAGACCCGTTATCCGATTCATGATCTTGAATTGGCGGCGATTGTCTTTGCACTCAAGATCTGGCGTCATTATCTGTATGGCGAGAAATTTGAGATCTATTCAGATCATAAGAGCTTGAAGTACCTATTCTCTCAGTCAGAGCTGAATATGCGACTAGCGCAGATGGCTTGATCTGCTGAAAGATTTTGATTGCGAGATCAAGTATTCTCCAGGGAAGTCGAATGCAGCGGCAGACGCCTTGAGTCGAAAGGTATGTGCTCTTTCCTTGTCGACCGTAGGTGTATCGAAGTTAGTAGAGGATTGTTGTTTGTCTGGATTGAAATTTGATACAGATAGTAGACCGTTGCGACTTGCTGTGATCCAGATTGAGCCAGATCTGATTTTGAAGGTCAAAGAAGCGCAGAGAACCGATCCGAGTATGCAGAGATCGATTGATATGGTCAGAGCTGGACATATCTCAGAATATCAGGTTAGAGATTTTGTTCTGTATGTGAATAACCGCTTAGTAGTGCCAGAGATTTCAGATTTGAGACGACAGATCATGTCAGAGGCACACTGTAGTCGGTTTAGCATTCATCCTGGTGGCAGGAAGATGTACAATGACTTGAAGATGCAATTCTGGTGGAAGCAGATGAAGACAGATATTGCAGAATTTGTGTCTAAATGTTTGAATTGCCAACAGGTGAAGGCAGAAAGAAAGAAGCCCGGAGGTTTACTTCAGAGTTTGTCTGTTCCTGAATGGAAATGGGATCACATTTCCATGGATTTCGTGACGAAGTTACCTCGATCTTCGTGGGGCTGTGACGCGATTTGGGTTGTGATAGACAGACTGAACAAATCAGCGTGTTTTATTCCGTACAGAATGACCTATCGACACGATCAGATGGCAGAGTTGTATGTCAGAGAGGTCGTCAGATTGCACGGTGTGCCGAAGTCGATCGTATCAGATCGTGATCCACGATTCACTTCTCACTTTTGGCACAGCCTGCAGCAGGCTTTGGGTACGACTTTACACCTGAGCACTGCTTATCATCCTCAGACGGACGGACAGTCAGAGCGGACTATCCAGACTTTAGAGGACATGCTGAGAGCTGTAGTACTAGACTTTGGTACTAGTTGGCAAGATTCATTGCCGTTGTGTGAGTTTTCATACAACAACAGTTATCAGACTAGCATTGAGATGGCACCGTTCGAAGCTTTGTATGGTAAGAAGTGCAGATCTCCGTTGTACTGGGATGATATCTCAGAGGTACCAGAGTTGGGGCCTGATATGATTCGTGAGATGACCGAGAAAGTGAAGATAATTCAGAGGAGAATGAAGACAGCACAGGATAGACAGGCGAAGTACGCCAATATCAGACGCAGACCGTTAGTATTCGAGCAGGGAGACAGAGTGTTTTTGAAGATTTCTCCTTTCAGAGGCATTGTCAGATTTGGAAAGAGAGGGAAGTTGTCTCCTAGATACGTCGGTCCGTATGAAATCCTTGAGAAGATTGGCGATCGAGCTTACAGACTTGCTCTTCCTCCTTCATTGTCTGGTATACATGACGTTTTTCATGTATCGATGTTGCGTAGATACATGCCAGATGATTCTCATGTCATTCAACCTGACGAAGCCGAGGTGGATCAGACTCTGAGCTATGTTGAAAGACCGATACAGATTCTTGATCGGAAAGAAAAACAGCTCAGAACGAAGTCCATTCCGCTGGTGAAGGTTCAGTGGAGTCGTCATGGCATCGAGGAAGCGACTTGGGAGACAGAGTCTGATATGAGACAGAAACATGCAGAGCTATTCATATGATGTAAGTCTTCCTTGCAATTTTGATTAGACTGTTTCATATATACTTGCAAGATTACTTGTTTACGAGTTCGAGGACGAACTCCTGTCCAAGAGGGGGAGAAATGTAAGGCTCGAGAATTAACAACTGGCATTGATGTTAGACTTGTAAAGGTAAGAATGCATGGCATTTAAATCAGAATTGTGAGGTTTGGGCCGAAGCCACACCGCACCCGCGGTACAGGAAGGACCGCACCCGCGGTGCATTGACAGAAAATTTGGTGAATTTGTGCGAAGCAAGACCGCACCCGCGGTGCTAGTAAGACCGCACCCAGCGGTCGTGCGACCGCACCCGCGGTCATGCAAGGACCGCACCCGCGGTCCGAGAATTTCAGAAAATACAAGGGCTGCCGTGAGCACAGCGCACCCGCGCTCTTGAGATACCGCACCCGCGGTAGTGCGTGTCATTTGAAAAGCATAAACACTCGTCCCTTTGCATGCAATATATGATAGGTGTCTTCATTTCCCTTGCATTCAGAACAAGAACCGAGACCCCTCTCCATGGAATTCTTTCAAGCTTTCTTCATAGCTCACTTGGAATTGTGAGAGATTTGCACATCTGATTTGGAATCCGAGTGAAGATTCTTGCTCCTGGTATCACAAGCTTCATAAGGGTATACTTTTTACTCACTTGCACCATGTTTCGAAATATATGTGTTGGGGGAATTCAGATTTGAGTTAGAATATGTGTTCTTGATATCTTGAGCTTGGTATATTCGTTACCGGATTGATTTTCGGAAACCGTATGCTATTATTCGAACTTTCAGCATGTATTATGTTAAGATTGTATAGATTTCAGCTTGTGTATTGAAGTGTTGATGAGATTATGAGGTGATTGTGAGTGAGTATATTGTTGTGAGATTATCGGTATCGAAGAAGTACGCCGTTATGCCGTCAACTTGTACCGAGACTGATTATTGATTATTCCAAGACTTGTTTGAGTTGTGTTTTGATATAGAACATTTGTATATGGTCATTTCAGATTAGTCTTGACAGAGTGACATTCCGACTTCAAGATCTCGACATAGACAGTGCGACAAGAAAGGTATAATTCATGTGGTCTCGGGATTGCACAACTCGATTCAGATTTGATACGAGTTTCCCTAAATCACATACTAGATTGTTATTACATTTCATTATGTAATGCCTTGTTTATTGATTTATATTTGAGTCCTGAGATAGGAGATATTGGCAGACTGGCCAAAACTAGACGTTTCGGTGTATCGACGCATGGTAGTAGATTTACTCTATGTGTAGACCTTCGATACAGAGTTGACCGAAGTCTAGGAATAAGACGTACCTGTTGCCTCGAGTGGTTGGGTAGGTAACAGACCGTCTTATTCACACGGGATCCCTAGATTAGAAACGAGTCGAGTCAAGATTTAAATGTTGAATACAGATTTGTATTCTTCTACATGTTTAGATTTGCATTAATGTTACTTGATATATGCTATGCTCTTGTACATGATTATTACATTGCATGCATCCATGTTTTATACTGGGATATGTTCTCACCGGAGTTATCCGGCTGTTGTCGTGTCTGTATGTGTGCATGGCAACAGGTGGGGCAGGATCTGGGTCTCGAGCTAGATGAGAGATTGATGATAGCGTGGAGATCTCGGGCGTTGAAGATTTGTAGTGTTTCCTACTAGACTTGTATCACTTATGTTTGTAGTTGGTATTTGCACACTAGTGTATGCTTGTACGAAACATACATGTATGTACGTTATGTTGTTTAATTAATATAAAGACATGATATGCTTTAGTTATACATTTGGATTAATGTTAAAAGCAAATTTTTGACCCACATTTTCAAACAAAGATCCGATTAAATCCCAAAAGAATTGAGTTAGAGCCCGAGTCCCCACAACCTATGAGGTATGGTCTGCTTCTTGAAGAGGGCCATGATGAGCCTAACCATGGATGTGATCCAAGGACCTTCAAGGAAGCGTTATCTGATGTCGATTCATCAAAATGGCTTGAAGCTATGGAATCTGAGATGAATTCCATGCATTCGAACCAAGTATGGGATCTTATAGATCCACCTGAGGGAACGGTTCCCATAGGGACTTGGGGCGGATGGGAAGGTATTGACCTTCAAGGCGCGATTGGTGGCAAAAGGATATACTCAAATACAAGGAGTTGACTTTGAGGAAACCTTTTCATCAGTTGCACTGTTCAAGTCCATAAGGATTTTGCTAGCCATAGTTGCATGGTATGACCATGAGATATGGCAGATGGATGTCAAGACAGACTTTCTTAATGGGGATTTTAAGAAAGTTATTTACATGTCTTAACCTGAAGGGTTTACATCTATCGGAAGTGAGCATATGGTATGCAAACTTCAGAGATCTATTTATGGTCTAAAGCAGGCATCTAGGAGTTGGAACCTTGGATTCGATAGTACAATCAAAGAGTTGATTTACTAAGAATCGTGAGGAACCCTGTGAGTATAAGAAGGTCAGTGGGAGTGCTGTGACATTCCTGGTGTTGTATGTTGATGACATTCTACTCATTGAGAATGATGTAGGAATGTTGCAATCAACTAAAATATGGTTAGCGAGTAAGTTCTCGATGCAGGACTTGGGTGAAGCATCTTTTGTATTGGGATACAGATCTATAGAGATAGATCGAGAAGATTGCTTGGTCTCACCCAGTCCACATACATTGATACCATCGTGAAGCCGTTCTCGATGGATGAGTCCATGGGAGAAGATCTACCAATGTGTCATGGCGTGTCCCTATCCAAGTCTGTCTCTCAAGACTGATGCAGAGATAGTGGCGATGACAAGCATTCCTTATGCTTCGGCAATTGGTAGCATCATGTATGGGATGATATCTAGACGTCTTGACGTGGCTTTCGCACTAAGTATAGTGAGTAGATATCAATCGAACCCTGGTCTTCCACACCTGAAAGCTGTGCAAGACATCCTCAAGTAGTTGAGAAGGACCAATAAGTTGTTCTTGGTCTATGGGCTGGAGAAATAAAATTGGAAGGCTATACCGACTCTAGCTTCCAAAGAAATATCGATGACTCGAAGTCAACCTCTGATTTTGTATTCATGCTCAATGGTGCTGCTGTCTCTTGGAAGAGTTCCAAGCAAGACAATATTACGGATTCCAGCACAGAGGCCGAATACATTGCTGCATCAGATGCAGAAAGGGAGGCTGTTTGGATAAGGAATTTCGTCTAAGAGTTGGACGTCATTCCTAATGGAGTTGCTCCTGTCCCGGTGTTGTGTGACAACACGGGAGCTATAGCTCAAGCAAAGGAGCCTAGGTCTCATCAGAAATCCAAACTAGTATTGAGAAAGTACCACATCCTCGGAGAGATTGTGGAAAGAGGAGAAGTGTCATTTGACAAAGTCGGCTCCGCCGATAATGTTGTTGATCCACTAGCTAAGCCTTTACCTGGACCATTATTCGACAAGCATCGCGAATCAATGGGTTTAAATCATATGGGTAGTTGGCTCTAGTGCAAGTGGGAGATTGTTAGAGTAGGTGCCCATCGAGCCAAGTGTTGGCCGAGTGTTCACAATGAAACTCTATGTATAAGCAATCTTTATTTTAATAATATTTGAAATTATTATTATGGCACATCTTTATCTGTATACCCATGCTAGTTGCATAGATAAATCCCTTGAATATACAAATAGTAGAAAGAATATGAGATGCTCATATGATGAGTATCATGAAACTCATATTTGTAATACTGTATATTCTAAACGGTTCCTAGTCGATTCAGCCGCCACTAAGAAAGATATAGGCCGCTAGAGTTCGATACTAGTATCTGCGATGTGAGTACCATGTTTCTTTTGGTAGGGGACATTGTGATGTCCGAACATGCAGATAGGTGCTCCTTGTAGAGTGCACTGAACAACCCTCCATAAAAGGACTTTCCAAGTGGTTCTCACTTATCGAGTGGAAATGTCCTAGTTTATGGTTGTACAGAATTAGTCCTTATGACCCGGGACAACATTGAGACTCTATGTGCTAGAATTACACTTTGACTTGTTTACCGACTCTTATGGGGTCATCAGGTGGCAAGGTTGGGTGTTCTGTCGAAACACATAGGAGTCGATGCATTGTAGTCGGGGATTCACCGCTTAACTTCGGGTATGGATATCCTATGTGTTATCATGTGTATGTAGATCGAAATCTCTGGCCAGAGTATGGTTGTAATTATGAAAGGTGTTTCATAGATTACACCATTGATGCAACTACGACATGACACATATTATCGATTCATTGACAACTCTCGATAAACCAATGGTTGTCGAATCGGTCGGGATATATGAGTTGAAGGGACCGTACTGTACGCTAACCATAATTGAATGGTTCTTGCAGGCACTATCATTTGATACCTAGGGAATCATGTAAGCGATGCTGCTAGGCGTTTAACATGATTGGTTGGGTACTATCAGACTTGAGTTCTGACATTCTTGTTATCAAGGAGTTGATAAGTAAGAATGGAGCAATTGGGGTATGCTCGTATAAGGACATGTTTAGTTCGAATCACATGGAGATGTGAACCCACGGCTAGTTGTATCAATGAACCATTGAGGGCCACACAAGTACTAGCTTTCTAGATCCCGTTGAGAAGTAAAAAATAGTTCAATGTGTTGAACGGCTTATAAAGGAGTTTATAAGCGTAAGGAAAATTAGAAGTATGACTTCTATAAAGGAGAAACTAGTTCAATGTGTTGAACGACTTATAAATGAGTTTATAAGTGTAAAGAAAAATAGAAGTATGACTTCTATGAGAGAAATGTAAATTTTAATTTATGGAAGTGTTCCTAAATTAAAATTAGGCTAAGTGAATAATGTATTTGAAAATTGTGATTTTCATAAACATTATTATGGACTAAATTAAATTAATTCAAGTGTTGAATTAATTAAACACTAGTGGACCTAGTAGAGTCCAAAATAATTAAATTAATTCAAGTGTTGAATTAATTAAATTATATTGAGTCTTGTAGAGCTCAATTTAAATTAATTATTTAACTAGTGGGAGTTGGGTAAATTCAAGTAATGTTTAATTAGTCTCAAATATGTTTGAGATAAATAAATTTAGTCCATGGTTTTTAATCTGTTAAAAACCATATAATATGCATGCATGGGAGGTGAAAGGTTGGGAGACTACTTTTTGAGTTTTCAAGGCATGGCATGCAACTTTTTGGAACACCTTTTCCCACAACCAAGGCTAGTCTTCCTTCCCTCCTCCCACACTCCCTCTTGGCCGAAATTCTTACACTTTTCTCTCCAATTTTTCCTTCATTTTGTGTTCTTCAATTGTTGGAGAAAAACACTCACTTCTCAAAGAAAAATGCCATACATTTTCTAGTGCAAGTGTAAGGTGGATCTACCTAGTTGGTGGTGGGCTTGATTGGAAGAAAGGAGTCCAAAAGAAAGGTGGAGCTTGTAGATCTTCATCCATTGAAGAGCTAAGGTGTTTACACCTTAGTTGGAGCCATCATCAATCCTTGTGATTGATAGGTAAACTTCTAAAACACACTATGAATGTCATTTTGGTGTTTATTGTATTTGTTGCACAAATGAGGTGGTGGCCGAAATTTTTGACATAAAATTTGATTTTTTAAACTTCCGTTGCGCTTCTGGTCACCGTAACCGATCACCTTTCACAGAGACGACACTTTGGATTTGTTATCTGTCTTTTGCATTTCTATTTTCTCATATGTCAATGTATAAAACTTTAAGTATGCGCCGTTTGTATTTCGATTTCGTGATGAACTAATCTCCCATTCTAGAGAATGATGTAGCTTTGTGGACACGATGATTTGACATGGTTATTTTATAGGATTGAATTCCCTTTTATGTTTACTTGTGTTCTCTGTGTTTACTGCACTGCAATTTACTGGCCATAAATTGTTTGTTGTTTAATTAACTCTACAACTCGGGAGAGGGACTAGGATTATAGATCATTAGAACACATCGTTAAATGTTTATAGCGTTCGGAAGGCGTATAACTTTAGCGAGGCTTAGTAAGAACATTGTTTGCATTTATCTATGAAACGTAGATTCTAATTAGGAATAATTGAATCGAAGTTGATAGTTACAATTTATTCGTCACTTGGGAAAGGGGGAATAAAACAATCGAAGTGTTCTTGGCCATTAAATGATTGGAATTCAGGAATATAAATTAAACTGTGAACAATTATCGTGAAAACTTTGTGAAATCATTTCTCTAGATATTGTCTTTCATAATTATCTCTCAATTCAGTGATTTAATTACTTCGTTGTTTTCAATTAAGTCGTTCAACCAAACCAAACTTTATTCGATTTTTCTAAATAAAGTCTCGACTATTTTAATTACAAGAATTGATATACATTTTTATACACACTCTTCGTGGGATCGATACCTGTACTCTAACCAGTACTAAAACTTGAAACCGTACACTTGCGGTAGTGTAAACTCGCAACAAGTTTTTGGCGCCGTTGCCGGGGAGTGTCAAATTTGAATTTATATCAGTATTGTTACCAATTAGTCTAGATTTTAATTTAGAGCTTTTATTTTTATTTTGTTTTATATTGATTAAGGTTTTCATTTTTTCCTGTTTGACAGTGTATGCTAAGATCGCAAAACTCTGACTTGCTTATTTTTGATCCGGAGATCGAAAGAACTGCGAGAAGATTGAGGAAAGCAAGAAGAGAAGAGATCCAAGCAATGGCTGAGAACAGAGAGAATGACAGACACGCCCAGCCAGAGGCGATTCCTATCAGAGATCACTTCTGACCAATGATCAACAATCATTACTCTGGTATTGAAAGAGGGACAATCAACGCCAATATATTTGAATTGAAGGCAGCTTTAATCAATATGGTGCAGCAAAACCAGTTTGCTGGGACAGCCACCTCTGATCCTCACGCCCAACTGAGAACCTTCTTGGAGATAACGGATACGGTAAAGATTAATAATGCTCCTGATGATATTATTAGATTGTGTTTGTTTCCGTTTTCTCTTAGGGATCAAGCTCGAGGATGGCTCCAATCGCTCCCCTTGGGAAGAATCATGACATGGCATGAGCTGGCGACAAAACTTCTGGAAAAATATTTTCCTCCTGCAAAGTCTGCACAGTTGAAGATTGAGATTAGCACGTTCAGGCAGACTGATTTTGAACAATTGTATGAGGCATGGGAAAGATACAGGGAGTTGTTGAGAAAGTGCCCAAATCATGGTTTCGAAGACTAGGTACAAATTGAATTATTCTACAACGGTCTAAATGGGCAAACAAGAGGAACAGTGGATGCTGCAGCTGGTGGCACGATCTTTGCCAAATCTCCTGAGCAAGCTTATGACTTGCTCGAACAGATGACACACTACTACAAAAACGCCATACGACAACGGATAAAATCCGTTGTTGTAGGCCATTTTCGACTGTTGTAACTGAGGGTGTTGTTGAAAGTGTCTTCAACGACAACGGTTTAAAACCGTTGTCTTTTCTACCAACGACAACGGTTTTGCAACGATGTTAAACCGTTGTATTTTCTACCAACGACGACAGTTTTGTAATGAAGTCGAAACTACAATATTTGCGACGGTTAGCATACAACCACCGTCGCTAATTAACCGTTCCGTCGCTAACTTTAGCGACGGTTTACTAATTACCGTGGCTCATTTAGCGGCGGTCTTTATGTGCAAAACCGTCTCTATATAGCGACGGTTTTCATATTCCGTCGCTAATAGTTTACGTAAAATAAAAAAAAATTAAGAATTTAATAAATTTGTGGTTTGAATTGGTACAATCGTGTAAAAGATTAAAAAATTTAAAAGTCGTGCATAATAAAATCGTGTGTAAGAGATAAAAATTTTAATTGTTGTAAAGTGGTAAAAAAATCGTGTAAGAGATAAAAAATTTAAGTGTTGTAAAGTGGTAAAATCGTGTAATAGATAAAAATTTGAAGTGTTGTGAAGTTCTAAAATTGTTTAAGTGAGAAACATTTTAATGGTTTTGAAGTGATGTGGAAGAAATTGAAGCAAATTTGCTAGTATTTATAGAGAGTGGTGAAAGAAAATGGTGGGAAACTTAGGGGGTAGCGAATTTTTTGAAAATAGCGACGGTTTTACATGACCCGTCGCCGAATTGTAAATCGGCGACGGTTTATTATTGATTTGGCGACGGTTTATATATGGATGTCGCTAAATTTAGCGACGGTTTGTAGAATAACTGTCGCTAGTTTTAAACATGCGACGGGTTTTCTTTAACTGTAGCTAAATTTAGCGAAGGTTTATATTAAACCGTCGCCGATTTATAATTTCGCAACATGCACAACGGTTTTTATTATTGTGTTTTTTCGGGCTACTACAACAGTTTTTAAAAACCGTTGTCGTAGGCCAAAAAAACACGCAAATAGACAACGGTTACTAAAAATCGTTGTCGTAGCCCAAAAAAAACACGCTAATAGACAACGATTTTTTAAAACTGTTGTCGTAGACAAAAAAAACACAATAATAGACAACGGTTTTTAAAACCGTTGTCGTAGCCAAAAAAACACGCTAATAGACAAGGATTTTTAAAAACCGTTGTCGTATCCATATCAATGACAACAGTTTTTAAGAAACTGTTGTCTTTGAGCGGGTTTTTTGAGCCTATGACATCGGTTTTTCTTGAAACCGTTGTTAAAAGATAAACCACAACAGTTTTTTGTAAAAACTGTTGTCTTTTATGTGTTGTTGAAGCCAGATTTTCTTTTAGTGACAATAAATAGCTACCAGTGGCCGTCAGAAAGGGCAGGAGCAAAAAGGACAGCTAGAGTTTATGCTGTGGATCCCATTACGTCACTCACTGCACAGGTATCAGCACTGACCACACAACTCGCAGCTATGAACAAAGTGAGCATATCAGAAACTGAGAGTCCATCAATTGTGGCTGAAGAAAAATCTATTCCTGAAGAAGCTCAGTACGTCAACAACAGAAACTTTGGAGGATTTGGAGGATATCGAGGTAACCCTCCCCCTAATGTTTATCATCCAGGATTAAGAAATCATGAAAATTTTTCTTTTGCAAATAATAAGAATGTGTTGAATCCTCCACCGGGTTTCAATACATCAAAGGGGGAAGGAAAGCCTTCATTTGAGGATTTAGTAGGAACATTTGTTGCTGAGTCCGGCAAGAGGATGGCACGGACTGAATCTCTCCTTGACAATATGGAAACTCACATGGGAAATATGGGTGCCACAATGAAATCTTTGGAAACTCAAATTGGATAGTTGGCTACCGCATTAAGAGACCAGAATAGGGGTCAATTTCCTAGTAACACCAAGGTTAACCCGAAAGAGCAGTGCAAGGCAGTCACCCTGAGAAGTGGAAAGGAATTGGAGGTACAAATTCCTAAAGATAGAGTGTAAAGTGAGAAGACAGTTGAAGAAAGCAAAAATGAGGAATCCAAGACAGAAGTGGAAGTTGAACAACCTCCAGTTTATAAACCGACCCTTCCATACCCTCAGAGATTCAAAAAGAAAAAATTGGATGATTGCAAAATTTTTGGAGATTTTTAAGAAGATACACATCAACATACCATTTGCTGATGCTTTGGAGCGAATGCCGAATTATGCATTGTTTATCAAAGATGTGATGTCTAAGAAGAGGAAGCTGCAGGAGTTTGAGACTGTGAACCTTACCGAAGAGTGTAGTGCCATACTGCAGAAGAAGCTACCACAGAAATTAAAAGATCCACGGAGTTTTACTATTCCTTGCTTTATTGGTGGTTCTAAATGTAGTAAAGCTTTATGTGATTTAGGAGCGAGTATTAATTTGATGCCATTTTCTATTTACAGGGAATTGGAGCTTGGAGAGGTTAAACCAACCACGATCACCTTGCAGCTTGCGGACAGAAGTCTCACGTATCCACGTGGGATCGTCGAAGATGTATTGGTAAAAGTGGATAAATTCATTTTTCCTGCTGATTTTGTGATTTTAGACAAGGAAGAGGATCATGATGCTTCACTAATCTTTGGGAGACCGTTTTTGGCAACTGGAAGGGATTTGATAGACGTGCACAAGGGTGAACTCACCCTGAGAGTTGGAGGAGAAGCTGTCATTTTTAATATCTATCACGCCATGAAGGAGTCAAATGAGGTAAGCACTTTTAAAAGCATTGATATTTTAGACTCATGTATGTCTTTTGATTGTGCAGAAACTAGGGATCCCCTGGAGAGCTGTTTGATAGGTGCTGCAGGAACTGCTGATGAAGACGACTGGGAAGTGAAAGAGCAACTCGTGGCTCTTGATGGATCAAAGAGAGAAAGGAGTAAGGATGTACCGCCTGAAGAGTTGAATGAAAATGAGGAAATTGAGGTAAAAGCACCTTCTCCTGACTTAAAGGAACTGCCAAGCCACCTTTGTTATGCATTCTTAGGTGAAAACTCGACATATCCGGTAATCATATCTTCCTCTCTTACTTGTACTGAAAAGGATAAATTATTGAGAGAATTGAGGAAATTTAAAACTGCTTTAGGATGGTCGATTTCTGATATTAGGGGGAATTAGCCCCACTATATGCATGCATAAAATTTTGATGGAGGAGTCATATACTCCTTCTGTGGATCACCAGAGGCGATTGAATCCAACAATGAAAGAGGTTGTGAAAAATGAGGTACTGAAATTACTAAATGCTATTGTGATTTATGCCATTTCTGATAGTAGTTGGGTGTCTCCTGTACAAGTTGTACCGAAGAAGGGTGGAATAACTGTGGTTAGAAACGAAAATGATGAACTGATATCTACTCGCACTGCTACCGGTTGGAGAGTATGTATTGATTATAGAAAGTTAAACAATGCCACACGTAAGGATCATTTTCCACTGCCTTTTATTGATCAGATGCTAGATAGACTTGCTGGTTATTGTCATTATTGCTTTTTAGATGGCTATTCAGGTTATAACCAAATTGCTATAGCCCCAGAAGATCAGGAGAAGACCACTTTCACGTGTCCCTATGGCACGTTTGCCTTTAGGAGGATGCCGTTTGGGCTATGCAATGCACCTGCCACTTTCCAGAGGTGCATGATGACCATCTTTGCAGACATGGGAAGTCTTCATGGACGACTTCTCGGTATTTGGCTCTTCATTTGATCACTGTTTACACAACCTATCCCTTGTTTTGCAGAGATGCCAAGAAAGGAACTTAGTTCTTAACTGGGAGAAATTCCATTTCATGGTCCAAGAGGGTATTGTTCTCGGACATAAAGTGTCGTCCAAGGGATTAGAGGTGGACCGAGCTAAAGTCGTGGCGATCGAAAAACTCCCCCCACCAAAGAACTTCAAAGGAATATGGAGTTTTCTCGGACATGCGGGGTTCTATCGTAGATTTATTAGAGACTTTTCTAAAATTACTAAACCCCTGTGTAACTTGCTTGAAAAAGAGTCGACTTTTATATTTGATGATGATTGTTTGCAGGCATTCGAGAAGATTAAAATGGCATTGGTGACCGCACCGATCATGATAGTACCGGACTGGAAGGAGCCCTTCGAGCTAATGTGTGATGCAAGTGACTATGCAGTGGGCGCTGTATTAGGCCAAAGAAGAGACAAGATGTTTAGGGCGATCTACTACGCAAGCACGGATGCTGCTCAGCAGAATTACACTACGACCGAAAAAGAGATGCTTGCAGTAGTATTTTCCTTCGACAAATTCAGACCCTATTTGATTGGCACAAAGGTAATCGTTTTCACTGACCATGCAGCTATTCGCTACCTTTTTGCTAAGAAAGATGCAAAACCACGCTTGATAAGGTGGATTTTGATACTAAAAGAATTTGACTTTGAGGTCAAGGATAAAAAAAGTAGTGAGAATCAGGTAGCTGATCATTTGTCGAGGCTTGAGTTAGAGGAGAAGAAAGAAGAGGGAGCTATACAGGAAACTTTTCTGGATGAGCAACTCTTTGAGGTAAACACTCTAATTCCTTGGTTTGCTGATATTGCAAATTTTTTGTCCTGTGGCACCCTTCCTCCAGACCTGAGCTATCATCAAAAGAAGAATTTTGTCCATGATATCAAGTTTTATTATTGGGACGACCCATTTGTGTACAAGAGGTGTGCTGACCAAGTGATTAGGAGGTGCGTGGAGGGTCTCGAAGCCCAGCAAATTTTGGAAAAGTGTCATTCTTCACCATATGGTGGACACTTTGGAGCATCACGAACAGCAGCTAAGGTATTGCAATCTGATTTCTATTGGCCTAGTTTGTTTAAAGATAGTTATACCTTAGTAAAATCATGTGATAGATGCCAGAGGTTAGGAAACATCTCGAGGCGTCACGAGTTACCACTGACAAATGTTTTGGAAGTGGAACTTTTTGACGTTTGGGGTATAGATTTCATGGGACCTTTTCCCCCTTCTTTTGGTAATTCTTACATTCTTCTAGCTGTTGATTATGTGTCGAAATGGGTGGAAGCAATCGCCACCAACACTAATGACTCTCATGTTGTAGTAAAATTTGTGCATAAAAACATCTTCACCAGGTTTGGAACGCCGAGAGCCATCATAAGTCACGAAGGTACGCATTTTTGCAATTGAAATTTAAACTCACTTTTGGCTAAATACAATGTGAAGCACAAGGTGGCACTAGCATACCATCCTCAATCGAATGGACAAGCTTGTTGGGACCCGGACGCTAATCATGATCTTAATCATCATTGGGACTAATTAATCAATTATAAAACAGGGTCTAAATTTTTTTTTTAAAACACAACGCGGAAACGTAATGTAATTTACTCAAATTACATATTAAACGTGAACATACAAATCTTGTGTTATCTACAAGAATTTCAACTAGGTTCAACTACATATCAGTGCTGAATCCTATGTTGCTTTGAAGCCCGGATCTCCACGCTATCTAATCTTCTCTCATCCACTTCTTGACCCAGATCCAGCCCCACCTGTTGTCATGCACACATACAAAACAAGACAACATCCGGATAACTCCGGTGAGATATAAATATCGCAGTATAAACAATGTATACATGCAATCATATAAAAGCATATACAAAAGCATATATAAGAAATATTCTTAACCTGTATAAAATCAGAATACATAAATCAATATCAAGCATTCAATAATCATGAATGATATAAACAATGTAAATCAACATGTCATATCCGACTCAACTCAACCGACGCGTCGTCTCAGACTCGACTCCACTGACGCGTCGTCTCAGACTCGACTCAACTCTAACCTAGGGATCTCGATGTCTGGATATAGGTAATTATATCGAATCTCAGTCGATAGGAATGAATCAATCCCTAAACGGCATCGATATAATTAATATAACCAGTGTCTGGGCGAATCAGCCGCAGAATTGACGACTCAGTCAATAACCAGACGAATCACCCGGTAATTAGGCGAATCAGCCAACAACCGGACAACTCAGCCTGTAGTTAAGCGAATCAGCTTAAGTTTAGACGAATCAGTCAATAACCAGACGAATCAGCCGGTGACTAGGCGAATCAGCCTATAATAAGACGAATCAGTCAATAACCAGACGAATCAGCCAGTGACTAGGCGAATCAGCCGATAATAAGACGAATCAGTCAATAACCCGACGAATCAGCCGGTGACTAGGCGAATCAGCCTATGACTCAACGAATCCGTAATCAATACATGCAATCAGTATCTAAGCAAATCAATCAATGACTAGCGAATCAGCAGTCATTACATGCAGTGGCTATAAATCAATAGATTACAATCATAAGTCTCATCAATTGCAAATATCAATGCAATGAATGAAAGTATGTGATTTAGGGAGACTCGAGTCAAACCTCACTCGAGTTGTGCAATCCCAACTCAACATTAATTTATACCTTTCTTTCTGATATTCTGACTCTGTCGAAGTCTCGAACCCCAAGCCTGTCAATACTCAGTCTGACAATGACAATATTGAGGGTACAGTATCAATACACCACTCAAGCACTACTGCATATCATCAGAATTCAATCAAATTCTGTTTCAACAATATAACGGCGTAATCTCAATATATCCAGCCATATCATATCAGTCAGATATCAATTCTAATATCTCATAATCAATAACAACTCAATTCTGATATCAAATCGGCTCCAAAACTACTCCGAAAATCATAACAATTTCATATTCAGTCCGTTTCTTAATCTGACTTCGATTCTATGATGTCTAATATGTCAAGAACAACATATATGAGTTCCATTAAATTCTGACAATATCATAATTTCAAAGCATGTCAAAACGTAGCAAAACTTACGTCCAGTTGTAGCCTACGTCGATAGGAACTCAATACCGAAGTCGGATTCAAAATCATACGGACGGATTTCTCGCAAAAGGCGTAAGGATTTTCTGTGCCAAAGCTTCGACCCCTTCTCTGAATTTTTGAGGAAATGTACGAGCAATTCTTACATATATATATATATATATATATTTATATATATATATATATATATATATATATATATATCAAGATTGCATGCAAGAAACGTGTCTCATTTTCCATGCTACACGTCACACCGCGGGTGCGCTCCATCTTGCACCGCGGGTGCGCTCAGTATACTGATATGCATCAATTTTCCCGAAAGCTTAGACCGCGGGTGCGGTCCTTGCTAACACCGCGGGTGCGGTGAGGCTTCGGCCTCCTCTTCACAATTTCATTAATATCGACCGCGGGTGCGGTCCTTCCTTGAACGCGGGTGCGGTCTTGCTTCGCATGCACTATTTCAAAATCTCATTTTATCAACTTAAAATCTTGAGCATTACTTTTCTCCGGCTAATCCGTTCTGTCTATAATCATCTCCATTGATGAATAAATCATTTCAGATTAATCTCAGATTACTGTAATAACATCTCGGGCCTTACATTTCTCCCCCTCTAAGATCTGAGTTCGTCCTCGAACTCGTAAGTAATAAATTCCGATATATCAGAAGAAATGTATCCCGAGTTTAAATCAGAAACTCATCTCAATGAATCTGTTCTGAAATTTCAATCTCATATCAAGTTCTATTTCGGGAAATAGCTCTGATAAAATCAATCTCGTAGTACTGGTTATACAACATCTGTATATACCCATCACCAGTTCGTAACAACTCAACATCATCAGCTGTTATCGACTCTATTTATCTCAATCAAATATATATTCGATCTTTGGTCTGAAATACCAACAGTCATCGTCCGACATTGGCATATTCAATCTATTTATGATGAGCTGTTTTCATTTTCTTCTGAATTAGCTTCATCTTTTCAGTCATATATCTTATCATTTCAGATCCAAACACAAGAACCTCAGAGATATCATTTCAATAAAGTGAGGATCCATATATCTTTCCGTACAACGCTTCAAAAGGAGTTATCTCAATACTCGTTTGATAGTTGTTGTTGTACGAAAATTCACAAAATGACAATAAATCCTGCCATTTAGTGTTAAAATCAAGCATTACAACTTTCAGCATATTCTCCGAAATCTGGATAATCCACTCTGACTGTCCATCAGATAGTGAATACTATTCAGTATTCAGATGTAATCTAGTATCTAACTCTTATGGTACATTCTGTCCAACGTGTACAATCAACCAAAATCACGGTCTAATATACCTAACTCTCAGTACTCTGTGTAATCTAATCATTTTCCTAACGGAATACTAATAGTATATCATATTTGTACATCTTCATGTACGGTTTAGCACTCGCAGACTGGATCAGTCTGTCATTCCTAACTCACTCCATACTCAATTCCAAGAGGAATGTAGTAACTTCATCACGATATCCTTGAAAATGTAATCTCATTTCCATTCAGGAACCGACAAGTTACATAACCAATCTCTCGGTTTGTCTTCTTTCTGTCTTTATCTGTCTGTAATTCAGACATTTCAGTCCAAATTCTGCCATATCTAATCTCATCTGTTTCTATCAAAACATTTTCTGCTATCAGGATGCCTACTGAATCAAGTATTGCACCCTTCTGACAATTCTGTCATTTCAAATTTAAAATATCGGGCACCAACAAGTCAGTTATTAATATACAATACAGTATTACTTACCTGATATTCTTATCGACACTCTATTCTGATTATTGATATTGAGTTCTAAACCTTCTGATCAACTTTTTGAGCTTCTAACTTTTCAATATCAGCTCTGGTTCGGACAGTACAATATAATCTCCATTGTCTACAATCTGTCCCAAACACGTATTCAGAATAACATCAATATTCAATCAGATTCAAAACATGCTAAACTCATAAACCGCAACTGTCTGACACTGATGCCAACCTCAGCTGACTAGTCACGGTTTAATTCTGTGAAAATCAACGAATATATCATCTTCAGATATAACATCTCCTGAATGCAATCTGTCTCAATCAGGATTCACCATATCAACAGTTTCTGATCTCAACTCAAAGCTAAAATCAATCTCTCTGAATTCAGATCTAGAATCTTATCTGGGGAAACCATTAATAACTTTCTTATCATTGGTAAATCAGCCAATGATAGACTCGACTTCAGTAAATCAACTGAATACATAAGGAGTCACTTTGCTCCTTTCTGTAATAATCGAGTCATAGCTAGTACGAATATCAAAGAAATTCTCAGTCTAGAATTCTTATCGTCCAATATTCATCTCTTGGTCATCTCAGGTCTGATTATCACCATCTTCTGGAACTAATCTATGGTAGCTCTGTACTTGATCAGCATATCAATATCAGTAGTGCAGTTCCAAAATCATAGAACACCAGTACAATACCATCTACCACACAATCTAACTCGATCTCATTCTTATCCTACTGTAGTATACAAGATCTAACAGAAATCACTGATACAAGATCTTTTCCCAAAAGAAAAGAAACAAATACTACAGTAAATAGGGACTCAACAGATAATGCATGCATCAATGCAAATCTTTCAGAGATAAAAATATGTGAAGCACCGGTATCCCTCAATACATATGCAGGATAATCAAACAAATCAGTTGTGAGAACCCGGATTTTTCGAAGCAAAGCACCTCAAAAAGCTCGGAAAGTAGCTCAAAAAGAAGCCAAGGCGATGCAAAACCTTGAGAATTGAGGGTACGTCACTTGGAAAAGAAACCCTCAGCTCATAAGCTAAAACCCTCAGCTCAAGGAATCTCCAAGATTCTTGGAAAGGAAACCCTCAGCTCATAAGCTAAAACCCTCAGCTCAAGGAAGCTCCAAGATTGTCGGGGAGGAAATCCCTAGCTCATGAATTCAATATCCTAGCTCAATGAAGCTCAACCATGCTTGTCCTAAAAGGACCAAAAAGGAAGATAAAGGAGGAACTAAGGGAATGGAAAAATTTATTGAGCAAGAATTGTCCATAAGCTAAAAGTTTGGACAAACTTATTGTGCAAGAGATGACCATTGAGTTAACCAAGGAAGGAACTAAATGAGCTAAAGATTTGGACAAACTTATTATTCAAGAAATGACTATCGAGAAAACCAATGAAGGAGCTAAGGAGGAGCTAAGAGGCTAAGACACATTTATGGTGCAGGAAATGACCTTTGGTGCTTGATATGCCTTGACTACATTTATATCATTTCTTGGAGCCCAATATTTCGACCATGGGGTCTTGAGAAGACATTTTGGCACCTATAAATACCACTCAAGGTGTTGAAGAAACCACACCCAAAAATTCAGCAAGAAAAATCGGCTCTTTTCACCTCAATTCCCTTCAAAGTTCGGCCAAAGCAAGGAAGGAAAAGAAGGTTTTGTGCGGTCATTTCAAGCCTCAACAAAACATGTCAAAGTTCTTTTGAAATAACTCCGTACTCTACTCAAAAAGTCGGCAAAACGCTGCCCAAGCTTCGGCCAAGACCTCGTCCGGTTAGCAAGCGAGTTCAAGCCGCAATTCCGAACTAAGTGTAAGTGGGCTTTTGTTATATATTCGTTTGTATTTTTAAACTTGAATATGTATATCATGACATGCATATCTGTGTGTCTTCATTTTCAAAAATATGACTTCTGTCTGTTTAAAATTTCGATCGATTATATGTTTCTTCGGAGGACTAACATATTGGGGACAATTTGACCATAGAAATATGACTTCTGGCCTCACCCCTTAGAGGACTAACATATTGGGGACAATTTGACCATGGAAATGAGATGAGTAACAGTGTTCTGTCTGTTCTGATATGTTCTGTTCCGAATATCTGTATTGCTTCTGTTTTGTTCTGAATCATTTGATAAGTTCTATCTCTTATTCGATTCGTTTCCGTTGTGCCAAGTTAAGAATATTAGTTTTGAAAGTATGTTAAAGAAATGTTTTAAAGAATTAAGTTCTATATGTATCTTTGGAATCGATCGACCCCCACTTGTTGAGTGTTTTCCCAAAACACTCACCCCTTACAAATTTCAGATAAAACTGAGGAACAAGTAAATGAGGAGAAGCAAGAGGCATTCTGGGGATGGTGATCGACTGCTGAGATCAAGAATTCAGAAAATGTCTATCTTTCCTTTTGTTTCATTTCGAAAACTCAGATGTAATCTTCATTTTGCATTGTCGTTGTAAGACAATATTTTATTTATGAAAAAGACTGGTTTTTGGCATTTAGATACGAGGCTTAATTGTTTTCAAGTAATTGTTAAACAATGCCGGATGTCATCGATGCTTCGGACTCGGGGCGTGACATTTAAGTGGTATCAGAGCCGCCAGGTTCATAATCCCGCTGGGATTTTGACAGACAAAATTTGACATTTTGGCAAAAGCCTAGTGCATTCCTATCTAAAGTAAACTCACCCATCGGATTCATTCACGTCTTATGTCGACGTCATTTCCTTCGAAATTCAAAGTCTAGCTCCTTCAATCATTCTGAAATTTCTAGTATAGAAAGTTCCACGAAAACTTTGTTTCAGTCCAAATTTGGTACCTTTCTATCCTTTACCTTGATACCATTCTGAAATTTTACCTCAATTTATGGTCTTGTACTTGTGCTCAAGCCGCACTTGGCATGCGTCAACTTACTAGAGGAAAACAAGATAAACAAGAACTCACGAAGATTAAGAATCTGATTCAAACTGATATACAACATCTCAACCATCACCTTGATTGAGCAAAGAGCCAGCTCGCCCTAACACTATGTAACCCATCTCACGTGGTACGACTAGTTTCCCCTAATCAAAGTTGATAGTAAGGATTGAAACTGAGAAGAATCTTGCTAACCGCTCTCGTCATCAACATGAAGACCTTTCTAGCAAGCAAGAAGGTTACATCGCCAATCTTCATGGTGCAATGGATAGACTGCGCACCTTGTCCTGGAAAACGTGGTAGAAAAAGAAGAAGCACTTATGGATGTAGTGGGAAAAAAAAAAAAGAACAGTGATGTTGAGATATGATAAGGTAGGCTAGACTGGTATTATGGTTATATGATATGAAAAGAAAGAAGTGTAATATTTCTTTGGGAATTTACAAAAATAAATTGAATTATATTTTTGGAATGTACCTATCGGATATAAGTTTGACTATATTTTTGGGAATTTACTTGTTGAAGATAAGCTTCCGACTTAAGATGAAATGTTTGATTCGGGGATAATAAATTATTTATGAAAATATGAGATAAGAAGTATATAAGTTTTGATATTCAGACGTAGAAGTTGATTTTTGTGTCAATAATTAACGGGTATGGACATAATTTGGATGTTAAGCAATAAATTTAAATATGTAGGATTTTGGAATATTTAATGATGATAAGAAACAATAAGATAAGAAATTAAGGTCATTACCTGAGGTAAATAAAGAGAGTTATGAGATATTGGTGGACATCGAGGAAAGTGTAACATGAATAATAAGTTTTGACTCTTCTTATAGTACAAAAAAAAAATATAGGAGGAAGATTTGAGGAGAAAGATATCCAACGAAACTTGTTTGTGTTAAAGCATGCTAGGCTCATAGTCTTGATTAAAGAAAGATTTAGTAAAAGAAGAATTGTTTGAGGAATCAGTTTCTTCCGTACAAGGTTGAAAGAAATTTTAACTAAGTTATTGGGACTTAAGTCAATAGGCTGAAAAGGAGTTATGTTCTAAGACTCTATATTGGTTTTCATTTTTGAGATATTAATTGTGATAATTATAAGATAGAATAAAATAAGTATGGATACACATATATTCAGTGTCGATTTTATTTAGTGTACTATGGTAAATTTCAAAGTCATTATGGGAATTGGTTGGTTGGACAAGAAATCATGCAATGATAGATGGTCGGGGTAAGAATGCCAAACTCCTATCCAAGAACAAATCATATTTTATGGCAAGGATAATGAACATAAATCCTTCCTTTCTGCTTCTCAGATCTAGAAAGGCAAGGAGTATGGCAAAGGATTCTAACTAGCAATAATGAGAGAAACAAAAGAAGGAATTAAGCTCAAGATATAAAATATTCCTG
This sequence comes from Primulina eburnea, assembly GCF_022965805.1. Lineage (NCBI taxonomy): Eukaryota > Viridiplantae > Streptophyta > Magnoliopsida > Lamiales > Gesneriaceae > Primulina > Primulina eburnea. The sequence goes on along the minus strand of NC_133105.1, from coordinate 32,137,063 downwards.
TGGTAGCGAGCTTCTGAAAGGTTACTTTGAATTATCTCAGGCTGGGAAGTAGAATTCGAAAGTAACTTGATAGCTCGTGCTACACTAAAATCTAAGGAACCTTAGCAAATGGCTTCAGTTGAACTCAAGAAGCTAAAAGATCAACTTCAAGATTTGTTAGTAAAAAAAAAAAGACTAGGTACGTCGGGGAGCTTCAGTCTTATTGACACATAAGAATGGTGAAAGCACAAGATAGTGTGTCGATCTACAAAGAACTCAATAGGATCAAGAGCAAATGTTATCTTTCAAGAATAGATGGCCTTCTCTATCAGTTAAAAGGAGCTAAGATCTTTTCGAAGCTCTATCTAAGGTCAGACTACCACAATTAAAGGGCAAGGCAGAGAATATTCCTAAAACAGCCTTAAAAAGAAAAGGCTATGGACACTATGAGTTCATAATAATTCCTTTTGACCAATGCTCCAACAACATTCATAGAACTCATGAACAGAGTGTTCCAGAAATTCCTCGACAAATTTGTGGTAGCATTTATTGATGACATTCTTGAATATTTAACAAGTGAGGAAAACCGCAAGGAATATCTTCGTCCTGCTCGAAAAATGCTCAGGGAGGAATAACTATAAGAAATATGAATTTTGACTAAAAAGCATATTCCATGGTCATATAATCTGTTAAATAGGCATATCAGTGGGTCACAAGAAGATGGGAACAATAAGAGATTGACCTTGATCGAATACTGAAATAGAAATTTGAAGTTTTTGGGATTAGTTGGCTATTAAGAAAATGTGTTGAAGGATTTTCTTCCGTTCACAAGCTCACTCAAAGGAACTCTAAATTCAATTAGAGTAAAGAATGTGAGAAGAGTTTTTAGATCCTGAAAAAGAAACTTTCTTCTACGCCATTATTAGTACTTCCCGAATAAACCAGGAATTTCACCATTTACAATGATGCATCAAAAGAGGATTGTGATGTGTTCTCATTCAAGAGGGCAAGTAATTGCTTATGCATCAATGAAATTAAAATCATGTGAGCAAAATTATCCAACACATGATATTGAATTAGCCACAATTATATTTGAGCCAAGATCCAGAGAATCAATTTCTTTGGTTTCAAATGTGTGAAATTTATCGATCATCAAAGCCTTAAGTAATGTTTTCACAAAAGGAATTAAAAATGAGGCAAAGATGGTAGATCGAACTATTGAAGATATTTTTAGGGCATGTGCCATGGACCTCGGAGGAATTAAATAAACACCTTCCTTTGATTGAATTTTCCGATAACAATAATTATCATGGAAGTATCGAAATCAGAGAGAAAGGTATCATGATACTTGAATTGTAGATAGAGTAGCTATTATCAAGGAAAAACGCAAGGCAGCTCATTATCAATAAAAGAGCTGGGCTAATTTAAAGTGAAAACCGTTGGAGTTTGAAAGTGGTGTGAAAGCTTATGTTAAAGTTTCCCCTATAAAAGGAGTGGTTCGATTCAGCAAATCTAGAAAGATAACTCCAAGATATGTCGGAGCCTTCTAAATACTGAGGAAAATGGGAAACCTAGCTTATCCGCACGGGCTTTACCTCCAGACAGGTCAAGGATTGACAACGTCTTCCACATCTCACAGCTAAGGAAGTATGTCTCATATCCAAGTAGCATTCTTAAAGTTGAACCGCTACTAATCAAAGGAAATGTGAACGAGGAAATGAAATATGAAGAAGTCCCTATTCGAATAATGGATACCAAATACCAAGTGCTGAGATGCCGAACAATTTCATATGTCAAGATACAATGGTCAAATCATATGGAACGAGAAGCAACTTGGAAATTTGAAAAACGTATGCGCACTCGGTATCCTCACCTCTTTAAAGATTTAGCTATCTCAAGTTTCGAGGACGAAACTTCCAATAAGGAGGGTAGGATGTGAGAACCCGGATTTTTCGAAGCAAAGCACCTCAAAAAGCTCGGAAAGTAGCTCAAACAGAAGCCAAGGCGATGCAAAACCTTGAGAATTGAGGGTACGTCACTTGGAAAAGAAACCCTCAGCTCATAAGCTAAAACCCTCAGCTCAAGGAAGCTCCAAGATTCTTGGACAGGAAACCCTCAGCTCATAAGCTAAAACCCTCAGCTCAAGGAAGCTCCAAGATTGTCGGGGAGGAAATCCCTAGCTCATGAATTCAATATCCTAGCTCAATGAAGCTCAACCATGCTTGTCCTAAAAGGACCAAAAAGGAAGATAAAGGAGGAACTAAGGGAATGGACAAATTTATTGAGCAAGAATTGTCCATAAGATAAAAGTTTGGACAAACTTATTGTGCAAGAGATGACCATTGAGTTAACCAAGGAAGGAACTAAATGAGCTAAAGATTTGGACAAACTTATTATTCAAGAAATGACTATTGAGAAAACCAATGAAGGAGCTAAGGAGGAGCTAAGAGGCTCAGACACATTTATGGTGCAGGAAATGACCTTTGGTGCTTGATATGCCGTGAATACATTTATATCATTTCTTGGAGCCCAATATTTCGACCATGGGGTATTGAGAAGACATTTTGGCACCTATAAATACCACTCAAGATGTTGAAGAAACCACACCCAAAAATTCAGCAAGAAAAATCGGCTCTTTTCACCTCAATTCCCTTCAAAGTTCGGCCAAGGCAAGGAAGGAAAAGAAGGCTTTGTGCGGTCATTTCAAGCCTCAACAAAACATGTCAAAGTTCTTTTGAAATAACTCCGTATTCTACTCAAAAAGTCGGCAAAACGCTGCCCAAGCTTCGGCCAAGACCTCGTCCGGTTAGCAAGCGAGTTCAACCCGCAATTCCGAACTAAGTGTAAGTGGGCTTTTGTTATATATTCGTTTGTATTTTTAAACTTGAATATGTATATCATGGCATGCATATCTGTGTGTCTTCATTTTCAAAAATATGACTTCTGTCTGTTTAAAATTTCGATCGATTGTATGTTTCTTCGGATATTCGAAATTCTTTGATTCCGCTGTGTCAATATGAAAACTCTGAAATCTGAAAAATCCGAAAAGTTCTGTTTGATAAGTCTGAAATCTTTGTTGCACTGTTACGATTCGAATTTGAAATGGGACGAGAATTGTAGTTCTGTCTGACCCCCATTGGTGGGTATAAAACCATGTTCTGTCTGGCCCCCATTGGTGGGTATAAAACCATGTTCTGTCTGGCCCCCATTGGTGGGTATAAAACCATGTTCTGGCCTCACCTCTTAGAGGACTAACATATTGGGGACAATTTGACCATGGAGATGAGATGAGTAACAGTGTTCTGTTTGTTCCGATCTGTTATGTTCTGTATATGATCTGATCTGATCTGTTTCTGAACCATTCTGTAAAATCTGATCTGTTATAATCGTTCGTTTCGACATGATAAGTTAACTGTTATACGTTTTGAAAGCTTGATAAAAGAAATGTTTTAAGGATTAAGTTCTATATGTATCTTTGGAATCGATCGACCCCCACTTGCTGAGTTTTTCCCAAAACACTCACCCCTTACAAATTTCAGATAAAACTGAGGAACAAGTAAATGAGGAGAAGCAAGAGGCATTCTGGGGATGGTGATTGACTGCTGAGATCAAGAATTCAAAAAATGTCTATCTTTCCTTTTCTTTCATTTCGAAAACTCAGATGTAATCTTCATTTTGCATTGTCGTTGTAAGACAATATTTTATTTATGAAAAAGACTGGTTTTTGTCATTTAGATACGAGGCTTAATTGTTTTCAAGTAATTGTTAAACAATGCCGGATGTCACCGATGCTTCGGACTCGGGGCGTGACATCAGTTACCTGCAACATCATCATCTGGTGCTTCCTGAGCCTGCTCCTCGGTCAAAGCAAATACTCTGGCCTGCTGTCTAGGAGGCTGCCAACTGTCTGGCATCCTCCTGGCCTCTGCTGTGACTGAGATGGTGCTGGCTGAACTGAATGAACAGCAGCTGATCGTCTACTTCCCTGTGCCGCTGATCCAGATGATTCGGCTCCCTGGGATCTTTGGGAATCCCTCTGCGGACATACTCTGGCAAAATGTCCTTGTTGTTTGCAGAAGGGGCAACTACCAAGTATTCCTTGGCATTGCTCAGTGGAATGTCTCCCTCCACAATTTCCGCAGTAAACGCCGGTATAACTCTGCTGAGAACCACTGGAGCTAGAAGAACTGCCGCCAGACTTCTTAAACTGCTTTCCTCTAGCCTTCAGAAAATCTTTCCTTCCACCACTACTATTGTCACTCTCGAATCGGGGAGGTGGTTGCGGTGGTCTCAACACTGAAGGAACAAATTCAGCTCCTTTCTGCCTTATTAGGCCCGCTTCAGCGCCCTTTGCTCTATTCATAGCATCAGCAAAGTTATCGGTCGTCCTGTGTTTACCAATGTAAAAATATCGGGATTCAAGCCATTGATGAACTGATCAGCAACGGCTTCGTCATTTTCAGACACATGTGGAGCAAACTTCAACAAGGTAGAGAACTTGGTCACATATTCTTCAATGTTCAGCTGACCCTGTCTCAAATTGGCAAACTCCGCCCCCTTGTCTTTCCTGTACGATACTGGGAAAAATCTCTGATAAAACTCAGTTTTAAATACATCCCAAGTAATAATCGTACCTCGTTGCTCCAAGGCCCTCTTCCTCGTAATCCACCAGCTTTTTGCAACATCAAGCAACTGGTGCCCAATCAATTTAATCCGGCGCTCATCACTGTACTCCAGTGAATCAAACAACATCTCAATGTTACCTAACCAACTTTCACACTCAACTGATGTCTCAGTACCTGTAAGAGTCGGTGGTTTGAATGACTGGAACCTCTTCAACAAGGTTTCCATTGGAGTCGGTGTTACATCCATTGGAGGATTCGATGTACTACCCTGTTCAGGTATTCGTCTCGGAGGCATATCTGAATATCAAAAGGATTAGTAACCCAATCCAACAAACCTGTTTCAATTCAGTCCCTCCTCCGATCATCTTACTGATGATCGAGAATCAGTTCAAATTCATTTCAAATAATACATATTACAAAATCAAATCAGATACATCAAGTAACATGTAGTATATAAAGTAGTAAGACATGCTAGCATTCAAAAGCAAGGAAGAGAACTCAATCTACCCCGCTGACTAGCCTCTTCTATCTCAATCTAAAGTATCTATCGCTCTGATACCACCTGTTGTGGGGACCCGGATGCTAATCATGATCTTAATCATCATTGGGACTAATTAATCAATTAAAAAACAGGGTCTAAATTTTTTTTTAAAATACAACGCGGAAACGTAATGTAATTTACTCAAATTATATATTAAACGTGAACATTCAGATCTTGTAATATCTACAAGAATTTCAACTAGGTTCAACTACATATCAGTGCTGAATCCTATGTTGCTTCGAAGCCCGGATCTCCACGCTATCTAATCTTCTCTCATCCTCTTCTTGACCCTGATCCAGCCCCACCTATTGTCATGCACACATACAAAACAAGACAACAGCCGGATAACTCCGGTGAGATATAAATATCCCAGTATAAACAATGTATACATGCAATCATATAAAAGCATATGCAAAAGCATATATAAGAAATATTCTTAACCTGTATCAAATCAGAATACATAAATCAATATCAAGCATTCAATAATCATGAATGATATAAACAATGTAAATCAACATGTCATATCCAACTCAACTCAACCGACGCGTCGTCTCAAACTCGACTCAACTCTAACCTAGGGATCCCGATGTCTGGATATAGGTAATTATATCGAATCTCAGTCGATAGGAATGAATCAATCCCTAAACGGCATCGATATAATTAATATATCCAGTGTCTGGGCGAATCAGCCGCAGAATTGACGACTCAGTCAATAACCAGACGAATCACCCGGTAATTAGGCGAATCAGCCAACAACCGGACAACTCAGCCTGTAGTTAAGCGAATCAGCTTAAGTTTAGACGAATCAGTCAATAACCAGACGAATCAGCCGGTGACTAGGCGAATCAGCCTATAATAAGACGAATCAGTCAATAACCAGACGAATCAGCCAGTGACTAGGCGAATCAGCCGATAATAAGACGAATCAGTCAATAACCCGACGAATCAGCCGGTGACTAGGCGAATCAGCCTATGACTCAACGAATCCGTAATCAATACATGCAATCAGTATCTAAGCAAATCAATCAATGACTAGCGAATCAGCAGTCATTACATGCAGTGGCTATAAATCAATAGATTACAATCATAAGTCTCATCAATTGCAAATATCAATGCAATGAATGAAAGTATGTGATTTAGGGAGACTCGAGTCAAACCTCACTCGAGTTGTGCAATCCCAACTCAACATTAATTTATACCTTTCTTTCTGATATTCTGACTCTGTCGAAGTCTCGAACCCCAAGCCTGTCAATACTCAGTCTGACAATGACAATATTGAGGGTACAGTATCAATACACCACTCAAGCACTACTGCATATCATCAGAATTCAATCAAATTCTGTTTCAACAATATAACGGCGTAATCTCAATATATCCAGCCATATCATATCAGTCAGATATCAATTCTAATATCTCATAATCAATAACAACTCAATTCTGATATCAAATCGGCTCCAAAACTACTCCGAAAATCATAACAATTTCATATTCAGTCCGTTTCTTAATCTGACTTCGATTCTATGATGTCTAATATGTCAAGAACAACATATATGAGTTCCATTCAATTATGACAATATCATAATTTCAAAGCATGTCAAAACTTAGCAAAACTTACGTCCAGTTGTAGCCTACGTCGATAGGAACTCAATACCGAAGTCGGATTCAAAATCAGACGGACGGATTTCTCGCAAAAGGCGTAAGGATTTTCTGTGCCAAAGCTTCGACCCCTTCTCTGAATTTTTGAGGAAATGAACGAGCAATTCTTACATATATATATCAAGATTGCATGCAAGAAACGTTTCTCATTTTCCATGTTGCACGTCACACCGCGGGTGCGCTCCATCTTGCACCGCGGGTGCGCTCAGTATACTGATATGCATCAATTTTCCCGAAAGCTTAGACCGCGGGTGCGGTCCTTGCTAACACCGCGGGTGCGGTGAGGCTTCGGCCTCCTCTTCACAATTTCATTAATATCGACCGCGGGTGCGGTCCTTCCTTGAACGCGGGTGCGGTCTTGCTTCGCATGCACTATTTCAAAATCTCATTTTATCAACTTAAAATCTTGAGCATTACTTTTCTCGGCTAATCCGTTCTGTCTATAATCATCTCCATTGATGAATAAATCATTTCAGATTAATCTCAGATTACTGTAATAACATCTCGGGCCTTACAAAGCTGAAGTATCCAACCGGGAAATCAAGCAAATACTGGAAAAAACTGTCAACACCAACCGGAGGGATTGGGCTATGAAGCTGGATGATGCGTTATGGGCCTATCGGATAGCATTCAAGACGCCTATTGGGATTTCTCCCTATAGGCTAGTATTTGGGAAAGCATGCCACTTGCCACTCGAACTGGAGCACCGAGCATTTTGGGCAGTTAAAAAGTTGAACTTCGACCAGAAAGCTTCTGGCGATGTTATAAAACTACAGTTAAGTGAGATGGATGAATTCAGAAATGACGCATATGAAAATGCCAAAATCTACAAGGAGCACACTAAGAAGTGGCACGACAAAATCATTGTCCGAAGGGAGCTCAAACCAGGACAATAAGTTGTTAGAGTAGGTGCCCGTCGAGCCAAGTGTTGGCCGAGTGTTCACAATGAAACTCTATGAATAAGCAGTCTTTATTTTAATAATATTTGAAATTATTATTTTGGCATATCTTTATCTGTATACCCATGCTAGCTGCATAGATAAAGCCCTTGAATATACAAATAGTAGAAAGAATATGAGATGCTCATATGATGAATATCATGAAACTCATATTTGTAATACTGTATATTCTAAACGGTTCCTAGTCGATTCAGCCGCCACTAAGAAGGATATAGGCCGCTCGAGTTAGAGACTAGTATCTGCGATGTGAGTACCATGTTTCATTGGTAGGGGACATTGTGATGTCCGAACATGCAGATAGGTGCTCCTTGTAGAGTGCACTGAACAACCCTCCATAAAAGGACTTTCCAAGTGGTTCTCACTTATCGAGTGGAAAAGTCCTGGTTTATGGTTGTACAGAATTAGTCCTTATGATCCGGGACAACATTGAGACTCTATGTGCTAGAATTACACTTTGACTTGTTTACCGACTCTCATGGGGTCATCAGGTGGCAAGGTTGGGTGTTCTGTCGAAACACATAGGAGTCGATGCATTGTAGTCGGGGATTCACCGCTTACCTTCGGGTATGGATATCCTATGTGTAATCATGTGTATGTAGGTTGAAATCTCTGGCCAGAGTATGGTTGTAATTATGAAAGGTGTTTCATAGATTACACCATTGATGCAACTACGACATGACACATAGTATCGATTTATTGACAACTCTCGATAAACCAATGGTTGTCGAATCGATCGGGATATATGAGTTGAAGGGACCGTACTGTACGCTAACCATAATTGAATGGTTCTTGCAGGCACTATCATGTGATACCTAGGAAATCACGTAAGCGATGCTGCTAGGCGTTTAACGTGATTGGTTGGGTACTATCAGACTTGAGTTCTGACGTTCTTACTATCAAGGAGTTGATAAGTAAGAATGGAGCAATTGGGGTATGCTCGAATAAGGACATGTTTAGTCCGAATCACATGGAGATGTGAACCCACGGCTAGTTGTATCAATGAACCATTGAGGGCCACACAAGTACTAGCTTTGTAAATCCCGATGAGAAGTAAAAATAGTTCAATGTGTTGAACGGCTTATAAAGGAGTTTATAAGCGTAAGGAAAATTAGAAGTATGAATTCTATAAAGGAGAAAATAGTTCAATGTGTTGAACGACTTATAAATGAGTTTATAAGTGCAAAGAAAAATAGAAGTATGACTTCTATGAGAGAAATGTAAATTTTGATTTATGGAAGTGTTCCTAAATTAAAATTTGGCCAAGAGAATAATGTATTTGAAAATTGTGATTTTCATTAACATTATAATGGACTAAATTAAATTAATTCAAGTGTTGAATTAATCAAACACTAGTGAGCCTTGTAGAGCCCAAATGATTAAATTAATTCAAGTGTTGGATTAATTAAATAATATTGAGTCTTGTAGAGCTCAATTAAAATAATTATTTAACTAGTGGGACTTGGGTAAATTCAAGTAATGTTTAATTAGTCTCAAATATGTTTGAGATAATTAAATTTAGTCCAAAGTTTTTAATTTGATTAAAAACTATATTGTATGCATGCATGGGAGGTAAAGGGTTGGAGATTACTTTTGAATAAAATAATGGCATGGCATGCTACTTTTCACTTTTGCTTTTTGCAACACCAAGACATGGAATTAAAAATTATTCTACCTTCCCTCCCAAGTGAGATGGCCGAAACCTCTAAGGATTTTTCTCTCAAGTTTTTCTCTCCATTTTTGTGTTCTTGAATTGTTTAAGAACACACACTTCTCTTTGATAAATCCTCACATTTTTCTAGTGCAAATTGTGAGGGGATCTTCCTAGTTAGTGGTGGGCCTAATTTGAAGGAAAGATTCAAGGATTTGGAGGAGGAGCTTGTAGATTCATCTTCCATTCAAGAGCTTTGTTGTTCAACAACAAAGTTGGAGCCACAATCAACTTTTTAAAGTTGATAGGTATATTTTCTTATCATCCTATGTATGGTTTGAGTTTTTGTAAATATTACACAAGAAACTTTAGGTGGCCGAAATTTTGTCATAAAATTCGAAAATTTTGCTTCCGTTGCGTTTCCGGCCACCGTAACCGGTCCGCTTTCACAAGTACTACTATTCAATTCTCGTCTAAAGTTGTTTCCTGGTAAGCTGAAATCACGTTGGTCAGGGCCATTTGTAGTGGAAACAGTATATCCTCATGGGGCTATCGAGTTGATGTGCAGTGATGGACGCACTTTCAAGGTCATTGGACAGCGAGTTAAAGCGTACTATGGAACCGAAGTGAGGAATATTGACAATTTCAGTCTGAGTGAACCCAATTGAGCAAAACTGGTAGTCGGGCTGATGACGTTAAACCAAGCGCTGTGCGGGAGGCAACCTGTCACGCTCCGAGTCCGAAGCATCGGTGACATCCGGCATTGTTTAACAATTAAATTGAAAACAATAAAGCCTCGTATCAAATCAAACCAGTCTTTTTCATAAATGAAATATTGTCTTACAATGACAAAGGAATAAAATACATTAGAGTTTCTAATAGCGGAAACGAAAGAAAAGTAAAATGTTGAATTCTGATCTTGATCTCTGATTCACCAACCCCAGAAAGCATCTTGCTCTTCCTCATTCAGTTGCTCCTCATTCTTATCTGAAATTTGTAAGGGGTGAGTGTTTTGGGAAACACTCAGCAAGTGGGGGTCGATCGATTCCAAAGATACATATAGAACTTAATTCCTTAAAACATTTCTTTAACATACTTTCAAAACTAATATTCTTAACTTGGCACAACGGAAACGAATCGAATAAGAGACATAACTTATCAAATGATTCAGAACAAAACAGAAGCAATACAGATCATTTCAATTCGGAACAGAACATATCAGAACAGACAGAACACTGTTACTCATCTCATTTCCATGGTCAAATTGTGTAAGGCTCGAGAATTATCAGCTGTTATGGATGTGAGATTCACAAGTTGGAGAATGCATGACATTTAAATTGAAATTGTGAGGTTTGGGCCGAAGCCACACCGCACCCGCGGTGTTAGAGATACAGCACCCGCGGTATATTGAGAAGAAATTAGTGAAATTGTGCGAACAGACACCGCACCCGTGGTGTTAGCACGACCGCACCCGCGGTGTGAGACCGCACCCGCGGTCATGCAAGGACCGCACCCGCGGTCTAAGTGTTACACTTTAAAATGAATTTGCCGTGAGCACAGCGCACCCGCGCTCTTGAGTCACCGCACCCGCGGTTTGCATGCGAAAATGCCACCTTTGAATTTCGTGTTGACACATGGCTTGGGGTATATAAGCTTGCATTGGCACCTCATCTATACTCCATTTCAGCAGCCGAGAATCAAGAGCAAGGGGAGAGAGTTCACTTCTTTATAGTCTTTGCACTTGAGATTTTGAGTGGTTTTGTGTTCCGATTTTAAGTTCGAGGCCGGATTCATGATCCTTGCAACGAGGGCTAGCTAAGGATGTAAGTTCTTATATTTCCAGCATGTGTCGAAATTCATATGCTGGGGAAATTATGTTTTGAGTTGAGAAATGTGCTCTTGGTATATCGAGCATCGTAGATTCGTTATCAGATTGATTTTCGGATATCGTATGCTATGGGTTCGATTTTCCAGCATGTGTGGATCGAGTAGATACAGATTTCAGCATGTATATTGATGTGTTGATGAGATTAGAAATGAATTATGATAGATTATCATTGTTTGAGTTGAGCGGTATCGAAGAATTACGCCGTTATGCCGTCTAAATGCATTGAATCCGATGTTAGCATTGTATATTGATTTACTTGAGATGTATATGACTGAAGTGCACATTGTTTATGCCATTTCAGATTTGTATTGACTACTTGGTATTCGAGATTTCGGTTCGACACAGACTGTGCGACAAGAAAGGTATAATTCATGTGGTCACGGGATTGCACAACTCGATTCAGATTTGATACGAGTTTCCCTAAATCACATACTAGATTGTTATTACATTTGATTATGTAATGCTTTGTTTATTGATTTATATTCGAGTCCTGAGATAGGAGAGATTGGCAGACTTGCCAAAACTAGACGTTTCGGTGTATCGACGCATAGGAGCAGATTTGCTATATGTGTAGACCCTCGATACAGAGTTGACCGAAGTCTAGGAATAAGACGTACCGTTGCCCCGAGTGGTTGGATAGGTAACAGACCGTCTTATTCACACCGGGATCCCTAGATTAGAAAAGAATCGAGTCAAGATTTGAATGTTGAATACAGATTTGTATTCTTCTACATGTTTAGATTTTATTCATGTTACTTGATATATTCCATGCTTTTGTACATGATTATGACATTGCATGCATCCATGTTTTATACTGGGATATGTTCTCACCGGAGTTATCCGGCTGTTGTCGTGTCTGTATGTGTGCATGGCAACAGGTGGGGCAGGATCAGGGTCACGACGAGGATGAGAGAGTTGATAGCATGGTGATGCCGGGTGTAGCAGCAGATTACCAGTAGTTTCTGTTTAGATTTGAACTACTTGTATTTGAGATTCGAACACTAGTGTATGGTTATATTAGACAGACATGTATGTACATTATGTTGTTTATTTTAGTTAACGACATGTTATGCTTTATCTATACATTTGAATTAATGTTAAAAGCAAATTTTTGACCCACATTTTCGAACAAAGATCCAATTACATCCCAAAAGAATTGAGTTAGAGCCCGGGTCCCCACAACAGGTGGTATCAGAGTAGTAGGTTCTGTAGACTGAGATAGAATAGAATGAGCGGGGTAGATCGAGTCATCTTCCTTGCTTTTGAGATGCTAGCATGATTATTGCTTTCCCTATTATATGTTGTGTTGTATTATCTGAATTGATTTACCGCATTTCAATCCTGAATCAGAACCGATTCTCGATCAGAGGTATATGATCAGAGGAGGGCTGAGACAGATGATATTGATTATGTACTAATCAGTTTGATAATCAGATTTATGCCGCCTAGACGAGTGCCACAGCCAGAGCAGGGTAGCACATCAGGTGCACAGATGGATGTCACCGCTACGCCGATGGAGACCTTATTGAAGAGATTTCAGTCTTTCCATCCTCCTACCCTGAAGGGCACAGAGAGTGCAGTAGAGTGCGAGAGCTGGCTGGATGATATCGAGATGTTGTTTGAGTCGTTGGCCTATACTGATGAGCGACGTGTGAAACTGATAGGGCATCAGATGCAAGAGGTTGCAAAGAGCTGGTGGTTGACGACGAAGAGAGCCTTGGAGCACCGAGGCATTGATATTACATGGAAAGTCTTCAAGGATGAGTTCTATCAGCGTTTTTTCCCCGTCTCCTACCGAAAAGACAAAGGAGCTGAATTTGCGAATTTGAAGCAGGGACAGTGGAACATTGAGGAGTATGTTGCTAAATTTTCTGCATTGCTACGATTTGCACCGCATGTGGCCGGAAACGACGAGGCAGTGGCCGATCAGTTCATCAACGGGCTGAACCCCGATGTCTTTACTTTGGTAAACACGGGCCGGCCTAGTACTTTTTCAGAGGCATTGAACCGAGCGAAGGGAGCAGAGGCTGGCTTGATCAGGCAGCGAGGGGCTTCCTACGGTGTTCAGGGGCAGAGACCGCCACAGCCTACTACCGTACAATTTCCACCACCTCCTCCTCGTTTTGACAGCGGAGCTAGTGGTAGTGGTAAGAAGGAATTTCTGAAGGCTAAAGGCAAACAGTTTAAGAAATCTGGGAGTTGTTCATCGAGTTCGAGTGGATCTCGACAGAGAGGTCAGGGGTCAGAGTATAGTGGCGCATACTGTGGTTCGTGCGGAGGGCGACATGCGACGGAGCAGTGTCAAGGAGTTCTGGGACGCTGCAACATCTGTAGGCAACAGGGACATTTCGCCAGAGTTTGTCCCCAGAGAGGTGCACCACGATTCCAGAGTGCAGGATCATCAGCACCAGCGCCACAGATGGAGAGACAGGCATCTTCTGTACACTCCTTCCAGCCACCCTTTACACAGACCCAGCAGAGACCAGGAGGTAGTCAGACAGTGAGTCAGCCTCCCCGACAGCAGGCACGCGTTTTTGCCCTGACAGAGGAGCAGGCGCAGGAGGCGTCAGATGACGTCATTGCAGGTAGCTGTTTTCTTTGCGGTTATCCTGCATATGTGTTGATAGACACAGGGGCATCTCATACATTTATATCTGAACATTTTGCATTGAGACATTCATTGCCTGTTGAGTCGTTGTCGACAGTAGTGTCTATAGCTTCTCCGTTGGGAAGTGGTTTGATATCTGTGACTACTGTTAGACACTGTATGCTTCAGTTTGAGGGGCATGAGATTGATCTTGATTGTGTAGTACTTGGTTTAGCTGATTTTGACTGTATAATTGGTATAGACATGTTAACCAAGTACAGGGCCACGGTAGATTGTTTCCACAAGATTGTCAGATTCAGACCCGAGATGACAGATGAGTGGAAATTCTACGGCAAGGGTTCCAGATCTCGGATTCCCTTAGTATCTGCTCTGACTATGAGTAGACTGCTTCAGAGAGGAGCAGAGGGCTTTCTCGTATATTCAGTAGATTTACTGAAGTCGAGCCCAGCATTGGCAGATTTGCCAGTGGTTTGCGAGTTTGCAGATGTTTTTCCTGATGAGATTCCGGGGTTGCCTCCAGTTAGAGAGGTTGATTTCAGCATAGATCTTGTGCCAGGCAGTGTTCCTATTTCGAGAGCTCCATATAGGATGGCACCGATAGAGCTGAAAGAGCTGAAAGCACAGTTGGAGGATCTTCTGTCCAAGGGATATATCAGACCCAGTGTATCACCTTGGGGTGCTCCGGTGCTTTTCGTTCGAAAGAAAGATGGTTCGATGCGATTGTGTATCGATTATAGACAGTTGAACAAGGCAACAGTGAAGAACAAATATCCGTTGCCGCGCATCGACGATTTAGTTGATCAGCTACAGGGATCTTCGGTATATTCGAAGATTGATTTGAGATCAGGGTATCATCAGCTCCGAGTTAGAGACGTTGATATTCCGAAGACTGCATTCCGAACCAGGTATGGACATTACGAGTTTGTTGTTATGCCTTTCGGTTTGACGAATGCACCAGCGGTGTTTATGAGTTTGATGAACCGCATTTTTCAGAAATATTTAGATGAGTTTGTAATTGTGTTTATTGATGATATTTTGGTGTATTCGAAGAGTTTGACTGAACATGCAGATCATCTGAGGCTTGTATTGAAGACTTTAAGGAATGAGCGGTTGTATGCCAAACTGTCCAAGTGTGAATTCTGGCTGAGACAGGTTGTCTTCTTGGGGCATATTACATCTGGAGAGGGTATTGCGGTAGATCCGAGTAAAGTTGAGGCTGTGATCAGTTGGCCGAGACCGACTTCTGTGCCTGAGATACGCAGTTTCATGGGTCTAGCCGGGTATTATCGACGTTTTATCCGAGATTTCTCCAGTATAGCGAAGCCTATCACCCAGTTGACACAGAAGAATATGCCATTTGTGTGGTCCGAAGATTGTGAAGCTAGTTTTGTAGAGCTGAAGAAGAGGCTGACTAGTGCGCCTGTCTTGACGATTCCTGCCGGTACAGGTGAGTTCGTTGTATATTGTGACGCATCTCACAGAGGGCTTGGATGTGTTCTTATGCAGCGAGGGCACGTGATAGCATACGCCTCTAGACAGCTGAAGCCGCACGAGACTCGTTACCCGATTCATGATCTTGAATTGGCGGCGATTGTTTTTGCACTTAAAATCTGGCGTCATTATCTGTATGGCGAGAAATTTGAGATCTATTCCGATCATAAGAGCTTGAAGTATCTCTTTTCTCAGTCAGAGTTGAACATGAGGCAGCGACGATGGCTTGATCTGCTGAAAGATTTTGATTGCGAGATCAAGTACCATCCAGGAAAATCGAATGCAAGCAGCAGACGCCTTAAGTCGAAAGGTATGTTCTTTGTCCTTGTCGACTATAGGTGTATCGAGTTTAGTAGAAGATTGTTGCTTGTCTGGATTGACATTTGATACAGAGAGTAGACCGCTGCGACTTGCTGCGATTCAGATTGAGCCAGATCTGATTTCGAGGATCAAAGAAGCACAGAGAACTGATCCGAGCGTGCAGAGATCGATTGATATGGTCAGAGCTGGACATATCTCAGAATATCAGGTCAGAGATTCTGTTCTATATGTGAATAACCGCTTAGTAGTGCCAGAGATTTCAGATTTGAGACGACAGATCATGTCGGAGGCACACTGTAGTCGATTCAGCATTCATCCTGGTGGCAGGAAGATGTATAACGACTTGAAGACACAATTCTGGTGGAAACAGATGAAGACAGACATTGCAGAATTTGTGTCTAAGTGCCTGAATTGCCAGCAGGTGAAGGCAGAGAGAAAGAAGCCCGGAGGTTTACTTCAGAGTTTGTCTGTTCCTGAATGGAAATGGGATCACATTTCCATGGATTTCGTGACGAAGTTACCTCGATCATCCCGGGGCTGTGATTCGATTTGGGTCATCATTGACAGATTAACCAAATCAGCGTGCTTTATTCCGTACAGAATGACTTATCGACACGATCAGATGGCAGAGTTGTATGTCAGAGAGGTCGTCAGATTGCACGGTGTGCCGAAGTCGATCGTATCAGATCGTGATCCACGATTCACTTCTCATTTTTGGCACAGCTTGCAGCAGGCTTTGGGTACGACTTTACACCTGAGCACTGCTTATCATCCCCAGACAGACGGACAGTCAGAGCGGACTATCCAGACTCTAGAGGACATGCTGAGAGCTATAGTACTAGATTTTGGTACTAGTTGGCAAGATTCATTGCCGTTGTGTGAGTTTTCATACAACAACAGCTATCAGACGAGCATAGAGATGGCACCGTTCGAAGCTTTATACGGAAAGAAGTGCAGATCTCCGTTGTACTGGGATTATATTTCTGAGGTACCAGAGTTGGGGCCTGATATGATTCGTGCGATGACTGAGAAAGTGAAGATCATTCAGAAGAGAATGAAGATGGCACAGGATAGGCAAGCGAAGTACGCCAATATCAGACGCACACCGTTAGTATTCGAACAGGGAGACAGAGTATTTCTGAAGATTTCACCTTTCAGAGGCGTTGTCAGATTTGGCAAGCGAGGAAAGTTGTCTCCTAGATACGTCGGTCCGTACGAAATCCTTGAGAAGATTGGCGATCGAGCTTACAGACTTGCTCTTCCTTCTTCATTGTCCGGTATACATGATGTTTTTCATGTATCGATGTTGCGCAAATATATGCCAGATGATTCTCATGTCATTCAACCTGACGAAGCCGAGCTAGATCAGACCTTGAGCTACGTTGAAAGACCGATACAGATTCTTGATCGGAAAGAAAAGAAGCTCAGGACGAAGACTATTCCGTTAGTGAAGATTCAATGGAGTCGTCATGGCATCGAGGAAGCAACTTGGGAGACAGAGTCTGAAATGAGACAGAGGCATCCCGAGTTATTTTTATGATGTGAGTCTTTCTTCCCGTTGTGACTGTACAGTTTTGTATATACTTGCATTATTATTTGCTCATGAGTTCGAGGACGAACTCTCGTCTAAGAGGGGGAGAAATGTAAGGCTCGAGAATTATCAGCTGTTATGGATGTGAGATTCACAAGTTGGAGAATGCATGACATTTAAATTGAAATTGTGAGGTTTGGACCGAAGCCACACCGCACCCGCGGTGTTAGAGATACAGCACCCGCGGTATATTGAGAAGAAATTAGTGAAATTGTGCGAACAGACACCGCACCCGCGGTGTTAGCACGACCGCACCCGCGGTGTGAGACCGCACCCGCGGTCTAAGTGTTACACTTTAAAATGAATTTGCCGTGAGCACAGCGCACCCGCGCTCTTGAGTCACCGCACCCGCGGTTTGCATGCGAAAATGCCACCTTTGAATTTCGTGTTGACACATGGCTTGGGGTATATAAGCTTGCATTGGCACCTCATCTATTCTCCATTTCAGCAGCCGAGAAGCAAGAGCAAGGGGAGAGAGTTCACTTCTTTATAGTCTTTGCACTTGAGATTTTGAGTGGTTTTGTGTTCCGATTTTAAGTTCGAGGCCGGATTCATGATCCTTGCAACGAGGGCTAGCTAAGGATGTAAGTTCTTATATTTCCAGCATGTGTCGAAATTCATATGCTGGGGAAATTATGTTTTGAGTTGAGAAATGTGCTCTTGGTATATCGAGCATCGTAGATTCGTTATCAGATTGATTTTCGGATATCGTATGCTATGGGTTCGATTTTCCAGCATGTGTGGATCGAGTAGATACAGATTTCAGCATGTATATTGATGTGTTGATGAGATTAGAAATGAATTATGATAGATTATCATTGTTTGAGTTGAGCGGTATCGAAGAATTACGCCGTTATGCCGTCTAAATGCATTGAATCCGATGTTAGCATTGTATATTGATTTACTTGAGATGTATATGACTGAAGTGCACATTGTTTATGCCATTTCAGATTTGTATTGACTACTTGGTATTCGAGATTTCGGTTCGACACAGACTGTGCGACAAGTAAGGTATAATTCATGTGGTCACGGGATTGCACAACTCGATTCAGATTTGATACGAGTTTCCCTAAATCACATACTAGATTGTTATTACATTTGATTATGTAATGCTTTGTTTATTGATTTATATTCGAGTCCTGAGATAGGAGAGATTGGCAGACTTGCCAAAACTAGACGTTTCGGTGTATCGACGCATAGGAGCAGATTTGCTATATGTGTAGACCCTCGATACAGAGTTGACCGAAGTCTAGGAATAAGACGTACCGTTGCCCCGAGTGGTTGGGTAGGTAACAGACCGTCTTATTCACACCGGGATCCCTAGATTAGAAAAGAGTCGAGTCAAGATTTGAATGTTGAATACAGATTTGTATTCTTCTACATGTTTAGATTTTATTCATGTTACTTGATATATTCCATGCTTTTGTACATGATTATGACATTGCATGCATCCATGTTTTATACTGGGATATGTTCTCACCGGAGTTATCCGGCTGTTGTCGTGTCTGTATGTGTGCATGGCAACAGGTGGGGCAGGATCAGGGTCACGACGAGGATGAGAGAGTTGATAGCGTGGTGATGCCGGGTGTAGCAGCAGATTACCAGTAGTTTCTGTTTAGATTTGAACTACTTGTATTTGAGATTCGAACACTAGTGTATGGTTATATTAGACAGACATGTATGTACATTATGTTGTTTATTTTAGTTAACGACATGCTATGCTTTATCTATACATTTGAATTAATGTTAAAGGCAAATTTTTGACCCACATTTTCGAACAAAGATCCAATTAAATCCCAAAAGAATTGAGTTAGAGCCCGAGTCCCCACAAATTGTCCCCAATATGTTAGTCCTCTAAGGGGTGAGGCCAGAACATGGTTTTATACCCACCAATGGGGGCCAGACAGAACATGGTTTTATACCCACCAATGGGGGCCGAACAGAACATGGTTTTATACCCACCAATGGGGGCCGAACGGAACATGGTTTTATACCCACCAATGGGGGCCGAACAGAACATGGTTTTATACCCACCAATGGGGGCCAGACAGAATCACAATTCTCGTCCCATTTCAAATTCGAATCGTAACAGTGCAACAAAGATTTCAGACTTATCAGACAGAACTTTTCAGATTTTCAGATTTCAGAGTTTTCATACTGACACAGCGGAATCAAAGAATTTCGAAGCATAGAAGAGAACACATAATCGATCGAAATTTTAAACAGAATGTCTTAGAAATTTTCGAAAATGATGACACACATACATGCATGTCATGATATACATATTCAAGTTTAAAAATACAAACGAATACATATCAAAAGCCCACTTACAGATTTGGAGGTAGATTCGAAAATGCAAACTTTGGCACGAATTTGTCCCTCGAAATTTCTGCAGCACTTCGATGTAAAACTTGAGCAGTTTATGTCTTCGATTCAGCAGCATTTCGACACGGAAAAACAACTCTGAACTGCATGAAAATCTTTCCTCCTTTCTTCTTGCTTGCTCGGCCGAATGGTTTAGGGTGAGGGGAAAAGAGCCGAAATTTCTTGTAGGCTTGGTGGTGTGTTTTCTCTCAACCTAGATGCCATATTTATAGGTGCCAAAAAGGCTTTCCACCTAGCCACCTTGGTCAACACTTGGGGTCCAAGAAAAGGTTTGAATGTGATCATTATGATGGCTCAAAATCTCATGCATTCCTTAATTGTCACTTTGGTTTTCTAAAGGGTCATTTCCTGCATCATTAATATGTCTTAGTCCTTTAGCTCCTCCCTTAGCTCCTTCATGGGTTTACTCAAAGGTTATTTCTTGCATAATTAATTTGTCCAAACCTTTAGCTCATTTAGCTCCTTCCTTGGTTAACTCAATGGTCATCTCTTGCACAATAAGTTTGTCCAAACCTTTAGCTCCTCTTCTTGGTTAACTCAAAGGTCGTTTCTTGCACATTAAACTTGTCCAATCCCTATAGCTCTTCTCCTTGCTCCATTTTGGTTCTTTTAGGACAAGAAAGGATGAGCTTCTTCGAGCTGAAAGATCGAGCTCATGAGCTAGGGGTTTACTCCCCAAGAATGAATGAACTTCCTTGAACTAAGGATTTTAGATTTTGAGCTAAGGGTTTCTTTTCCAAGAATCTTGGAGTTTCCTTCAGCTGAGGGTTTTAGCTTGTGAGCTGAGAGTTTCCTCTTCTGAGCGACGTACCCTCAATTCTCAAGGTTTTGCATTGCCTTGGCTTCTTTTTGAACTACTTTCCGAGCTTTATGAGGTTCTTTGCTTCGAAAAATCCGGGTTCTCACATCCCACCCTCCTTATTGGAAGTTTCGTCCTCGAAACTCTAGTTAGCTAGAATTTTAAAGTGATGAGAGTGCCGAGTGCGCATACTTTCTTCAAATTCCCAAGTTGCTTCTCGTTCCATATGATTTGACCATTGTATCTTGACATATGGAATTGTTCGGCATCTTAGCACTTGGTTTTTTTGGTGTCCATTACTCGAATAGGGACTTCTTCATATTTCATTTCCTCGTCACATTTCCTTTGATTAGTAGCAGTTCAACTTCAGGAATGCTACTTGGATATGAGACATACTTCCTTAGCTGTGAGATGTGGAAGACATTGTCAATCTTTGACTTGTCTGGAGGTAAAGACCGTGCAGATAATCTAGGTTTCCCATTTTCCTCAGTATTTCGAAGGGTCCGACATATCTTGGAGTTATCTTTCTAGATTTGCTGAATCGAACCACTCCTTTCATAGGGGAAACTTTAACATATGCTTTCACACCACTTTCAAACTCCAACGGTTTTCACTTTAAATTAGCCCAGCTCTTTTATTGATAATGAGCTGCCTTGCGTTTTTCCTTGATAATAGCTACTTTATCTACAATTCAAGTATCATGATAGCTTTCTCTCTGATTTCGATACTTCCATGATAATTATTGTTATCGGCAAATTCAATCAAAGGAAGTGTTTATTTAATTCCTCCGAGGTCCATGGCACATGCCCTAACAATATCTTCAATAGTTCGATCTACCATCTTTGCCTCATTTTTAATTCCTTTTGTGAAAACATTACTTAAGGCTTTGATGATCGATAAATTTCACACATTTGAAACCAAAGAAATTGATTCTCTGGATCTTGACTCAAATAAAATTGTGGCTAATTCAATATCATGTGTTGGATAATTTTGCTCACATTATTTTAATTTCATTGATGCATAGGCAATTACTTGCCCTCTCTTGAATGAGAACACATCACAATCCTCTTTTGATGTATCATTGTAAATGGTGAAATTCCTGGTTTATTCGGGAAGTACTAATAATGGCGTAGAGACGAGTTTCTTTTTCTAGATCTAAAAACTCTTCTCACATTCTTCACTCTAATTAAATTTAGAGTTCTTCTGAGTGAGCTTGGTGAGCGGAAGAAAATCCTTCAACACATTTTCTTAATAGACAACAAATCCCAAAAACTTCAAATTTACTATTCCAGTATTCGATCAAGGTCAATCCCTTACTGTCTCCACCTTCTTGTGACCCACTGATATGCTCATTTCAGAGATTATATGACTCAGGAATGTGACTCTTTTTAGTCAAAATTCAAATTTAGTACATAGTTATTCTTCTCTGAGCATCTGCAGATCAGAACGAAGATCTTCCTTGCGGTCTTCCTTACTTGCTGAATATTCAAGAATATCATCAATAAATGCTTCCACAAACTTGTCGAGGAATTTCTGGAACACTCTGTTCATGAGTTCTATGAATGTTGTTGGAGCATTGGTCAAAAGGAATTATTATGAACTCATAGTGTCCATAGCCTTTTTCTTTTTAAGGCTGTTTTAGGAATATTCTCTACCTTGGCCTTCAATTGTGGTAGTCCGACCTTAGATAGAGCTTCGAAAAGATCTTAGCTCCTTTTAACTTATTGAAAAGGTCATTTATTCTTGAAGGATGACATTTGTTCTTGATCTTATTGAGTTCTTTGTAGATCGACACACTATCTTGTGCTTTCACCATTCTTCTGTACCAATAAAATGGAATCTCTCCAAGGAGAAGAACTTGGTCTGATTTGTTTTTGTCTAACAAATCTTGGAATCGAACTTTTAGCTCATTGAGTTCAACTGAAGCCTTCCGCCAGGGTTCTTTAGAGTTTAGTGTAGCACGAGCTATCAAGTTACTTTCGAATTTTACTTCACAGTCTGAGATAATTCAAAATAACGCTTTCAGGAACTTTCGTACCACAGGAATATTTTATACCTTGAGCTAAATTCCTTCTTTTTCTTCTCTCATTATTGCGAGCTAGACTTCTTAGCTATACTCCAAGGCTTTCTAGGTCTGAGAAGCATAAAGGAAGGATTTCTGTTCCTTATCTTTGCCCATGAAATACAATTTATTGTTGGATTGGAGTTTGGAATTCTTATCCTGACAATCTACCATTGCATGATTCTTGTCCAATCAATTCCCATAGTACACTGAATAAAATCGGCACTGAATATGCGTATTCATACTTATTTTTATTCTATCTTAAAATTATCACGATTAATATCTCAAAACTTAAAACCAATATAGAATCTTAGAACATAACTCCTTATCAGCCTATTGACTTAAGTCCCAATAACTTGGTTAAAATTTCTTTCAACCTTGTATGGAAGAAACTAATTCCTCAAACAATTCTTCTTTTACTAAATGTCTTTAATCAAAACTATGAGCCTAACATGCTTTAATACAAACAAGTTTTGTTGGATGTCTTTCTCCACAAATCTTTCCCCTATTTTTCTTTTTTACTATAAAAAGAGTCAGAACTTATTATGCATGCTATACTTCCCTCGATGTCCACCAATATCTCATAACTCTCTTTATTTACCTAAGGTAATGACCATAATTCCTTAAGTTATTGTTTCTTATCTTCATTAAACATTCCAAAATCCTACATTTTTAAATTTATTGCTTAACATCCCAAATTATGTCCATACCCGCTAATTATTGACACAAAAATCAACTTCTACGTCCGAATATCGAACTTATATAATTCTTATCTCATATTTTCATAAATAATTTATTATCCACGAGTCAAACATTTCATCTTAAGTCGGAAGCTTATCTTCGATAAGTAAATTCCCAAATGTAAGTCAACTCATATCAGAGTATTTGTATTCCCAAAAATATAAGTCAAATTATCTCTGATATGTATGTTCCCAAAAATATAATTCAACTTATCTCTGTACATCCTGAAAGAATGTTACACTTATTTCTTTTCATATCTTTTAACCATAATACTAGCCCAGCCTACCTTATCATCTCTTCATCATCACTGTTCTTTTTCCACTACTTCCATAGGTGTTTCTTCTTCTTCTTCTTCTTCTTCTTCCATGTTTTCCATGACAAGGTGCATATAGTTATGTTGTTCTTGCATTCTATCCATATCACCATGAAGCTTGGAGATGTAACGTTCTTGCTTTCTAGCAAGGTCTTCGTGTCGATGACGAGAGCGGTTGGCAATATCCTTCTCAGTTCCAATCCTTATTATCACTCTCGGCTAAGGGAAACTAGTCGTACCATTTACACAGGGTTAGGGTGAGCTGGCTCCTGCTCAATCAAGGTGATGGGTGAGACGTTGTATGTCAGTTTGCAGTAGGTTCTTAATCTTTACGAGTTCTTGTTCTCTTGTTTTTCTCAAGCGAGCTGATCCTTCAGGGTTGCAATCTCTCGTGTTTGGTTTTCAATGGTATGTTGAAGCTTGCGAAGGACGGATTGAGCACGAGCACGAAGGCATCCGTTGAGGTAAAATTTCAGAATCCAACAAAGGATAGAAAGGCACAAACAATGTTGTCGTGGGATTTTCGATACTAATAGTTTGTAGAACGATTGAAGGAAATAGATTTCGAATTTCTCAAAGAATTTTGGAAAGAATGAGAATTTGTTTCAGAATGCACTAGGCTTTTGCCAAAATTTGACTTCGTCAAATTTTGTCTGTCAAAATCCCAGCGGGATTATGAACCTGGTGGCTCTGATACCACTTAAATGTCACGCCCCGAGTCCGAAGCATCGGTGACATCCGGCATTGTTTAACAATTAAATTGAAAACAATAAAGCCTCGTATCAAATCAAACCAGTCTTTTTATAAATGAAATATTGTCTTACAATGACAAAGGAATAAAATACATCAGAGTTTCTAATAGCGGAAACGAAAGAAAAGTAAATGTTGAATTCTGATCTTGATCTCTGATTTACCAACCCCAGAAAGCATCTTGCTCTTCCTCATTCAGTTGCTCCTCATTCTTATCTGAAATTTGTAAGGGGTGAGTGTTTTGGGAAACACTCAGCAAGTGGGGGTCGATCGATTCCAAAGATACATATAGAACTTAATTCCTTAAAACATTTCTTTAACATACTTTCAAAACTAATATTCTTAACTTGGCACAACGGAAACGAATCGAATAAGAGACATAACTTATCAAATGATTCAGAACAAAACAGAAGCAATACAGATCATTTCAATTCGGAACAGAACATATCAGAACAGACAGAACACTGTTACTCATCTCATTTCCATGTTCAAATTGTCCCCAATATGTTAGTCCTCTAAGGGGTGAGGCCAGAACATGGTTTTATACCCACCAATGGGGGCCAGACAGAACATGGTTTTATACCCACCAATGGGGGCCGAACAGAACATGGTTTTATACCCACCAATGGGGGCCGAACAGAACATGGTTTTATACCCACCAATGGGGGCCAGACAGAATCACAATTCTCGTTCCATTTCAAATTCGAATCGTAACAGTGCAACAAAGATTTCAGACTTATCAGACAGAACTTTTCAGATTTTCAGATTTCAGAGTTTTCATACTGACACAGCGGAATCAAAGAATTTCGAAGCATAGAAGAGAACACATAATCGATCGAAATTTTAAACAGAATGTCTTAGCAATTTTCGAAAATGAAGACACACATACATGCATGTCATGATATACATATTCAAGTTTAAAAATACAAACGAATACATATCAAAAGCCCACTTACAGATTTGGAGGTAGATTCGAAAATGCAAACTTTGGCACGAATTTGTCCCTCGAAATTTCGGCAGCACTTCGATGTAAAACTTGAGCAGTTTATGTCTTCGATTCAGCAGCATTTCGACACGGAAAAACAACTCTGAACTGCATGAAAATCTTTCCTCCTTTCTTCTTGCTTGCTCGGCCGAATGGTTTAGGGTGAGGGGAAAAGAGCCGAAATTTCTTGTAGGCTTGGTGGTGTGTTTTCTCTTAACCTAGATGCCATATTTATAGGTGCCAAAAAGGCTTTCCACCTAGCCACCTTGGTCAACACTTGGGGTCCAAGAAAAGGTTTGAATGTGATCATTATGATGGTTCAAAATCTCATGCATTCCTTAATTGTCACTTTGGTTTTCTAAAGGGTCATTTCCTGCATCATTAATATGTCTTAGTCCTTTAGCTCCTCCCTTAGCTCCTTCATGGGTTTACTCAAAGGTTATTTCTTGCATAATTAATTTGTCCAAACCTTTAGCTCATTTAGCTCCTTCCTTGTTTAACTCAATGGTCATCTGAACAGCGAATTTTTTTTTAAACCCTACCCACCGAATTTTTCACACAGAAAACACATTCTCCTCCACACCACAGCCGCCTCCCTCGATTTGTCTCTCCACCAAACTTCATCCCCTACCCAAATCACACCCAATTTCAGTCCTCTCCACAAATCTCTATCTCCAACTCATACTCCACCACCTCCATAAATCAATTCAACTCCTTCTTTCAAATCAACTACAAGCAAGCTTCAAACGATGTCGCCGTCTCCGCCCAGCGCCGCCGCCGCCGCAGCTTCCTCTTGCTGCCGAGTGTCACCTACTGTCATCTCCGGTTATTTATCTACACTCAAGGGTACCTTTCTTTCACGTATTATTATTTGGGCATAATTTTCGGATTTCAAGCAATTGTAGGTGAATTTTGTGTGTATAGTGTTGATTATTGGTGTGACAAGAATTGGATATTATGCCGCCGAGAAAAAGGTCAAAGGATGGGGCTTCCTCGTCTCGTTCCTACGATGCTAACAAATTTTGGAACGAGGAAGCCTTTCGGGTATATGAGAGCTCCATGTCTCGATCTATCATTCCTGAAAGAGGGCTAGATATGACACACCTTGATTGTAATATAATTGAGGAAGTTGTGCGACGAAGATGGGTAGATATAGCACAATCTCCGCGAGACGCCGTCATATCAGTAGTACGTGCATTTTATGCGAATTTGAGAATCAAACATGAGGAATACGGAGTTTTGGTTCGAGGGCAACTCGTCTATTTTGATTCGGCCACCATTAATGCAATCTACAATATGCCGGAGTTTGAAAATGATAGGTACACATATTTGATCACTAGGGATGTAAACTACGATCAGATTATCAGGACCATGTGCATCGAGGGTGCAGAGTGGCGATTGAATCAGGGCTCCACGGTTACACTGAAGAAATCTGATTTACGTCGTGACCCACGTCGCTGGGCATCTTTTATTCTCTCACGGATCATGCCCTCCTCCCATCAGACTGAAATTACAAAAGACAAAGTGGCGTTGATTTACGCCATCATGACTGGGCGAACCGTCGATCTTGGGAAGCTCATTCACAGCTATATCATGCGTGCTGGCACGGGACTCATGACCGTCAGCCTCCCTTGTGCACATACTATCACCGCCTTATGTCTTCATGCCGTTGTGCAATGGGGCGCCGATGAACAGGTCTTGAAAGCCAAGGGCCCAATCACAGTATTTGAGGTAGAGCGTTCGCGCTTTAGCGACGAGATAGAACGACAAGAGGCCAGGGCAGCTTATAATAGGAGGGCTAGAGCACGCCAGCCACCACCACCACCTTCAATCTCTCGATCAAGTTTGGGAGATCGCATGTTCCGACTGGAACAGGATATGCGGGTCTAATGCCAAGAGCAAGCTAAACACCGACACACTACTAGTACCTTCATGTCTTTTATGATGGACTTTACATCAGTGCTCGCCCAGCGTTTCCCACCGACTGGACCTACGATGTTCCCTATCCACCACATCCAGTCTGGCCACCACAGTACCCACCACCAATTCTATCACCACCGCAACCCATGGATGATGACGATGAAGAGGCTTCGAACGATGACTCGAGCCCCGAGTTCTGACACTTGGGAGCGAGGTATGTGTTGTCATGTTCTTCATTTCTATACATTGAGAACAATGCATACTTTAAGTTCGGGGGGTTAAAAAAATTGCTTTTTAGATTTTCCTGAATTTATTTTTTTTTTAATTTATTGCTCAGTAGTTAATTTAGTTTCTATTTACTTTTTTGCATTCTATATTTGTTAGGAAAAGTCATGGATAAGTAAAACGTGTGGCCGATGATGAAAATTGAATTGTGGTCATGAGATCTATATGTGTTCACGAGAACCTAGGAGTCACAGATATTTTGCACTGTCGTGTTTATTGATACTATTGTTGCTTAGAGAAAAGTTGCATGCCTATGATGCTAAATAGATGAGGAAAATCCGATTCTTGGTAAAACTTGCATGACATTGATTGACACTTTTGCAGACTTAGAAATAATCTAGGCAGTCTTTCATAACATCCTTGGGCATGTGTTCTTTGTTTACTGTCAATTGTAGTCCTTTGAGCTTAAAAGTTAATTGAGATGCTTACTTTTTCTTCGTGCACCTATTTCATATATCATTTTGATTGAAAATTGCGTGTGACTGGTTTGTATGAGATGACTAAGGGATTGACGGTAATCTAGAACTTGTTTGAGCACTTTTTGAGGCGAAATACGGATAATATGTGACATATGAATGATTTAGGCGATCTTTAAAACCGTTGAGCCTTCGAGCCTACCAAATGAACATGAAATATCCCTAGTGTCCCATTTTGAGCTTACTAAAAATCAAGTGGTGTGTGTGTCAATGACATACAATTAGCCCCCACACAAATGAATAGTGTCGGCGATGAACAGTAAACGCGAAATTTTTTTTTTTTTTGGATTCAACAAATATGTAGAAATCACTAGACGAAAATCGATATTGAAAATCCTACGAAGAATTGAATGGATACGCTTACTTGAATCAAAAACCTTGAGCTCTGATACCAAATGATGCGATTCTTCAAACACGAAAAGCAAACGCGCTCAAAATCCGAGTCACGCCCTCGATTTGATGAAATAAAGAAACGGTTGTGTTTTCCCGATCTTTGAAACAAGTAATGGATAGGTGTGATAATCGCCTCTAGATCACGCTGTCTAGCAACAATTAATCAACAAGGGAAACAATCGCGTTTCAAGAGAACCTCCAAATAACCCGCCCTTGGCAACCCTCGTGAAAATCGATCGACAAACGCCACAAAAGATAAATCTTTTGATAAGTTTGATTTGATACAACGCAAAAGTTATAACCAAACTTAAGCTTGTTTTTGAGAGAATTCTCAAAGAAAGTTTTCATAAACTCAATAATGAACAAAAGTTAAAAGTTTACATGGTAGTCTAGCATATATATAGGTAATAAAACCCTAAATATAAAAGATTTCATATTTAAAGATATCAAATCTACTTGCCAAAATAATTAAAACTCTAACCAAAATAATTAAAACTCTAATTTAAGAAAAATATTCTCTCCAATTCGTAAAGGACACGGACCCCGTGTAGGCCCCCGGGTCAGGGTCCGTGTACACTCGGATTTCTTCATTCTCCATTGTGATGGACACGGACCCCGTGTACAGGTCCGTGTACTCGTCCGTGTAGCCTCGGTCATCCTCTACTTGATTGTGATGCAACCCGAACCCTTCGAGCCTTGTTTCCAAGCTTTCATTGGTTGGATGAAGGGCAATATTCAATATCTTCAAGCGTCCTCTCGGGATTGGTTCTTGGAATGCATAGTGGCTGGCTAGATTCACATCACGGGCATTACATTTCTCCCCCCCTAAGATACGATTTCGTCCTAGAAATCACAAGCATTTCATTCGTATCAACAAGGAGTATATATACAAAACTGTATAAGAAATTACATCATCCAAATAACTCTTGGAACTCTTGTCTCATATCTGATTCAGTCTCCCAGGTTGCTTCTTCAGTGCCATGACGAGTCCATTGAACTTTTTCAAGTGGAATTGTCTTCGTTCTGAGCTGTTTTTCTTTACGATCAATAATTTGAATCGGTTTTTCAATATAGCTCAACATCTCATCCTGTTCGGCCTCTTCTGGTTGAATAGCATGTGAAGCATCAGGAAGGTACTTCCTTAATAACGATACATGAAAGACATCATGTATCCCAGATAATGAAGGCGGTAAAACAAGTCGATAGGCACGATCTCCTATCTTCTCGAGAATCTCATAAGGCCCGATGTATCGTGGAGACAGTTTCCCTTTCTTGCCAAATCTGACAACTCATCTGAATGGTGAGATCTTCAAAAATACTCGGTCTCCTACGTCAAATACCAACGGTCTGCGTCGAACATTGGCATATTTGGCCTGTCTGTCTTGCGCTGCCTTCATTTTCTTTGGAATTAGCTTCACTTTTTCTGTCATATCTCTGGTCATGTCAGGTCCAATTTCAGGCACTTCAGAGATATCATCCCAATAGAGAGGGGATCTGCACTTCTTTCCGTACAACGCTTCAAATGGTGTCATCTCAATACTCGTCTGATAGCTATTGTTGTACGAAAATTCACAAAGAGGCAATGCATCTTGTCAATTAGTGCTAAAATATAGCACTACTGCTCTTAGCATATCCTCCAATGTCTGGATAGTCCGCTCTGACTGTCCGTCGGTCTGTGGATGATATGCGGTACTCAGATGTAACTTCGTACCGAGAGCTTGCTGCAAACTCTGCCAGAAGTGCGAAGTAAATCGAGGATCACGATCTGATACAATCGACTTCGGCACTCCATGCAATCTGAACACTTCTCTGACATAGATCTCTGCCATCTGGTCAAATCTGTACGTCATTTTGTACGGAATAAAACATGCGGATTTGGTCAATCTGTCAATCACGACCCAAATTGCATCACAACCTTTGGAGGAACGCGGCAACTGCATCACAAAATCCATGGAAATATGATCCCATTTCCATTCAGAAATGGACAAACTCTGTAATAATCCTCCTGGTTTCTTTCTTTTTGCCTTCACCTGCTGGCAATTCAGACATTTGGAAACAAATTCGGCGATATCAGTCTTCATTTGTTTCCACCAGAACTGTCCTTTCAAATAGTATATATCTTTCTGCCACCAGGATGAATACTGAATCGACTGTTGTGCGTTTCTGACAATATCTGTCGTCTCAAATCTGAAACATTCGGCACAACCAGACGATTATTCACATACAAGACGTTGTCACGTACCTGATATTCTGATCGATGTCCTGTTCTAACCATCGATACTGATTTCTGTACATTCTGATCACTTCGCTGAGCTGCCTTAATTCTCATAATCAACTCTGGTTCTACTTGCACCGTATAAAGTCTCAACGGTCTATAATCTGTTTCAAATTCTAATCCAGACAAACAGCAGTCTTCTATCAAATTTGAAACACCAATCGTCGATAAGGATAAAGAACATACCTTCGACTCAGTGCATCAGCTGCTGCATTAGACTTTCCTGGATAGTATTTGATTTCACAGTCAAAATCTTTAAGCAAATGCCATCTTCGTTGCCTCATATTCAATTCAGATTGTGAAAACAGATATTTCAAACTCTTATGATCAGAATATATCTCAAACTTTTCACCATAAAGATAGTGTCGCCATATCTTTAATTCAAAGACAATGGCTGCCAATTCTAGATCATGAATTGGATAACGAGTCTCATGTGGTTTAAGTTGTCTCGAGGCATAAGCAATAACATACCCTCGTTACATCAGCACACATCCCAACCCTCTGTGAGAAGCGTCGCAATAAACCACAAAATCACCAGTACCGGATGGAATAGTCAACACCGGTGCACTGGTCAACCTCTTCTTCAACTCCAGAAAACTGGTCTCACATTCTTCATACCAAACAAATGGAGCATTTTTCTGAGTCAGCTGAGTAATTGGTTTAGCTATACTCGAGAAATCTTTAATGAAACGACGGTAGTATCCTGCTAAACCCATGAAACTGCGAATTTCAGGTACTGATGTCGGTATTGGCAAAGAAATCACGGCTTCCACTTTACTGGGATCAGCTGATATACCATCTCCAGATATAATATGACCCAGAAATACTACCTGTCTTAGCCAAACTCACATTTCGACAGTTTAGCATATAACTTCTCAGCCCTTAGAATTCGCAGCACAGTTCTTAGATGCTCAGCCTGCTCACTCATATTCTTTGAATAAATCAAAATATCATCGATGAAAATAATCACAAAATCATCGAGATATTTCTGGAAGATATGGTTTATCAATCCCATGAATACAGCTGGAGCATTCGTCAGACCAAACGGCATGACGATAAATTCATAGTCTCATAAGGCCCGATGTACCGTGGAGACAGTTTCCCTTTCTTGCCAAATCTGACAACTCATCTGAAAGGTGAGTTCTTCAAAAATACTCAGTCTCCTACGTCAAATACCAACGGTCTGCGTCGAACATTGGCATATTTGGCCTGTCTGTCTTGCGCTGCCTTCATTTTCTTTCGAATTAGCTTCACTTTTTCTGTCATATCTCTGGTCATGTCAGGTCCAATTTCAGGCACTTCAGAGATATCATCCCAATAGAGAGGGGATCTGCACTTCTTTCCGTACAACGCTTCAAATGGTGCCATCTCAATACTCGTCTGATAGCTATTGTTGTACGAAAATTCACAAAGAGGCAATGCATCTTGCCAATTAGTGCTAAAATCTAGCACTACTGCTCTTAGCATATCCTCCAATGTCTGGATAGTCCGCTCTGACTGTCCGTCGGTCTGTGGATGATATGCGGTACTCAGATGTAACTTCGTACCGAGAGCTTGCTGCAAACTTTGCCAGAAGTGCGAAGTAAATCGAGGATCACGATCTGATACAATCGACTTCGGCTCTCCATGCAATCTGAACACTTCTCTGACATAGATCTCTGCCATCTGGTCAAATCTGTACGTCATTTTGTACGGAATAAAACATGCGGATTTGGTCAATCTGTCAATCACGACCCAAATCGCATCACAACCTTTGGAGGAACGCGGCAACTGCGTCACAAAATCCATGGAAATATGATCCCATTTCCATTCAGAAATGGACAAACTCTGTAATAATCCTCCTGGTTTCTTTCTTTCTGCCTTCACCTGCTGGCAATTCAGACATTTGGAAACAAATTCGGCGATATCAGCCTTCATTTGTTTCCACCAGAACTGTCCTTTCAAATAGTATATATCTTTCTGCCACCAGGATGAATACTGAATCGACTGTTGTGCGCTTCTGACAATATCTGTCGTCTCAAATCTGAAACATTCGGCACAACCAGACGATTATTCACATACAAGACGTTGTCACGTACCTGATATTCTGATCAATGTCCTGTTCTAACCATCGATACTGATTTCTGTACATTCTGATCACTTCGCTGAGCTGCTTTAATTCTCATAATCAACTCTGGTTCTACTTGCACCGTATAAAGTCTCAATGGTCTATAATCTGTTTGAAATTCTAATCCAGACAAACAGCAGTCTTCTATCAAATTTGAAACACCAATCGTCGATAAGGATAAAGAACATACCTTCGACTCAGTGCATCAGCTGCTGCATTAGACTTTCCTGGATAGTATTTGATTTCACTGTCAAAATCTTTAAGCAAATGCCATCTTCGTTGCCTCATATTCAATTCAGATTGTGAAAACAGATATTTCAAACTCTTATGATCAGAATATATCTCAAACTTTTCACCATAAAGATAGTGTCGCCATATCTTTAATGCAAAGACAATGGCTGCCAATTCTAGATCATGAATTGGATAACGAGTCTCATGTGGTTTAAGCTGTCTCGAGGCATAAGCGATAACATACTCTCGTTGCATCAGCACACATCCCAACCCTCTTTGAGAAGCGTTGCAATAAACCACAAAATCACCAGTACCGGATGGAATAGTCAACACCGGTGCACTGGTCAACCTCTTCTTCAACTCCAGAAAACTAGTCTCACATTCTTCAGACCAAACAAATGGAGCATTTTTCTGAGTCAGCTGAGTAATTGGTTTAGCTATACTCGAGAAATCTTTAATGAAACGACGGTAGTATCCTGCTAAACCCATGAAACTGAGAATTTCAGGTACTGATGTAATGCCTGAGATTCTTGTAGATAGTTGAATACGAAACGCAAGAACAGACGGGGCGAAACGATGCGATAAAATATGAAATTTTAGCTGTGCAAGACCGCACCCGCGGTCTGGCAAGCACCGCACCCGCGGTGCAATGGGCAGAAAGTTAGAAAAATTCCCGTAGCCACACCGCACCAGCGGTAGAATTAGACCGCACCCGCGGTAGTTACATGACCGCACCTGCGGTCGATACATTATGGAAAATAATAGGGTGGCCGAGAGCATGGCGCACCCGCGCTCCTAAGATCACCGCACCCGCGGTCAGGCGTGGCCTTAGAAGAATAAGCCATGTGTTATAAATCATGCAAGGTATATATAGAGGTGGCATCATTTCATCCTTGTTCAGAGAGAATAGCCGAGAGAGGGAGAGAAAGGGAAAATCTTGGGGGAAAAAGGAGAAGTCTTGCTCTTGAAGTTAGATATTTCACGATTTAGCCATCCAAATCATATTCCGAGTTAAGAATTGTGTTCCTTGCTTTGAAAGCTACAAAGTGATGTAAGTATTGTTTAATTCTAGCAAGTTTCACGATTTAGATGTTAGAGGAATTGGAATACGATAGTTATATTATGTTCTTGACGTATTGAGCATGATATATTTGTAAACAGATCGAAGAACAGATATCATATGCAATTATTATGAAATTCAGCGTAGTAGAAGTACATTATATCGATTTTGAATATGGTTTTGTGCATAGGATTTGAGTATGAGTTGAGAATGATATAGTGATGATATTTGTTGAAATTTGGATTGACCGGTGTTAAGAATATACGTCGTTATGCCGTCAAATTGTATCGAGATCACGTAGTGACTTGGATATGTGTTGATTAGATAAGAGATTGATAGATTTTGTATCAACATTTCCATTTCAGATTCGTATTGTCAACCGTGACAGCAACTGTGCGACGAAAGGTATAGTACATGTTTTGTTTGGGGAATTACGACTCAAGTGAGATCACTTTTGAGTTTCCCAACCAAAATCACATACTTGTTTTATTGTTTATATCGAGATATGATTATGATTGTTTATAGATTTGTTTATAGAACGTATATACAAATCTTGCTATGCTTTGTTTACAGATCATGTGGCATTGCATTAGAATGATTATGCTTGTTTACATATTGTGTATTCATGCATTAAGATAGGACAGTCTGGAGATCAGGCAGACTACTAGACGTTCGGAGATATCACAGCTTAGGGGAAGATCACAGCCCCTATTGTAGACGCGGATACAGATCAGGCCGAAGTCTAGGAATAAGACGGTCAGCACCTCGATTGGGAGGGTAGGTGACAGACAGTGCCGTCTTATTCACAACGGGATCCCTAGAGTTCTAGTCGAGTCGCGTCTAGACATGATTAGACTCGCATTGCATGATTATATATGAATGACATTCATATTAGCATGTTTCATGTTTTAGATTGTTTTAATGCATGTATACATGTTTATACTGGGATTGTTCTCACCGGTTTTCCGACTGTTGTTATGTCTGTATGTGTGCATAACAACAGGTGGGGCAGGATCTGGGTCGAGACAGAGATGATCGGGTTAGCGTGGAGATCACGGGCGTAGCAGATGAACCAGTAGTTGTCTTTTATTATGTACTGTATTTTAATACTGGTTAGTTGAGGACATACAGAGCAAGACATGTATTTTGTGTTTGTATGTTGTAAATTTAATAAAGAATTTATGCTTGTTTAGTTACATTTGATTTAATGTAAAAAGCGAAAAATTGACCCACATGTTAGAATAATGATCCATTTAATCCCAAGAAAAAGAATTAGAGCCCGGGTCCCCACAACAGGTGGTATCAGAGCGAGTGTTCCTTTAGACTGAGATAAGATAGAATGAGCGAGGTAGATTGAGTCTTCTTCCTTGCTTTATGATCTGCTAGCATGAATTATTGCTTTTCGTATTACATGTTGTGTGTTATTTGATTGATTACAGCATGTAATTGACTGAATCATAACCGATTCTAGATCAGAGGTAACTGACTAGAGAAGGGCTGAGACAGTTGTATATCTTGTTTACTAATCTGTTGGGTTATTAGATATGCCTCCTAGAAGAGCAGCCGTACATCTACGACCCACAGTACCAGAATAGGGTAGCACATCCGGAGATCCAATGGACGTTACTGCTACGCCAATGGAGACGCTGCTCAAAAGATTTCAATCCTTTCGACCGCCAACCTTGAAAGGTACAGAACTAGCAGTGGATTGTGAAAGTTGGCTTGAAGACATTGAGATGTTATTTGAGTCTTTGGAGTATGGTGACGAGAAAAGAATAAAGCTTATTGGCCATCAACTCCAGGATGTAGATAAGAACTGGTGGTTGAACATGAAGAGAGCACTAGAGCAACGTGGTACCGAAATTACATGGAAAGTGTTCAAGACGGAATTTTATCTGCGTTTCTTTCCTATATCCTACCGTAAAGATAAATGCGCTGAGTTTGCAAACTTGAGGCAAGGGCAACTGAATATTGAAGAATATGTTGCTAAATTTTCTTCTTTGCTTCGCTTTGCACCTCACGTTTCAGGTAATGATGAGGCCATGGCGGATCAATTTATAAATGGCCTAAATCCAGATATCTTTACGTTGGTAAACACGGGGAGACCGAATAATTTCGCAGATGCGTTAAATCGGGCCAAAGGAGCAGAAGCAGGATTGATAAGACAGCGGAGTGCTCCATATGTTGCTCCTGCGCCAAGACCACCACAACCTTCAGTGCAATCTCCTCCTCCTAGATTTGAAAGCGGCGGTAGTAGCAGTGGCAGAGAGGAACAGCTGAAGGCGAAGGGGAAACAGCTTAAAAGACCTGGGAGCAGCTCTTCAAGCTCCAGTGGATCAAGACAGATTGGTTTTGATCAGAGTACCAGGTATTCTGGTGTTTATTGTAGTTCCTGTGGAGGAAAACATGCGACTGAACAGTGCCAGGGAGTTACAGGCGAATGCATCATTTGTAGGCAACCGGGGCATTTTGCCAAAGTCTGCCCGCAGAGGAGTGTACAGCCAGCCCAGAGTGGACGAGCATCCGGGCCAGTAACTCAGTTTGAGCGGCAGGCATCATCGGTTCACTCTTTCCAGCCTCCACCAGCACCGACTCAACCCAGAGCTCGAGGTAGTCAGACAGTGAGTCAACCTCCGAGGCAACAGGCTCAAGTGTTTGCATTGACAGAAGAGCAAGCAAAAGATGCACCAGACGATGTTATAGCAGGTAACTGCTCTCTTTATGGTTATCCTGCTTATATTTTGATAGATACGGGTGCATCGTATACATTCATATCAGAACGATTTGCATTGTTGCATTCATTGCCTGTTGAGTCTTTGTTAGAGGTTGTATCTATTAATTCTCCGTTGAGAAGTGGATTGATATCTGTAACTACGGTTAAACATTGCATTCTACAGTTTGAGGGGCATGAGATTGACCTAGATTGTATAGTATTGGGTCTAGCTGATTTTGATTGTATAGTCGGTATTGACATGCTAACGAAGTACAGAGCTACCGTAGATTGTTTCCATAAGATTGTCAGATTCAGACCCGAGATGACAGACGAGTGGAAATTCTACGGGAAGGGTTCCAGATCTCGGATTCCCTTGATTTCGGCTCTTACTATGAACAGATTGTTACAAAAAGGAGCAGATGGTTTCTTTATTTATGCTGTAGATATGCAGAAGTCGAGCCCGGCATTGGCGGATTTGCCAGTAGTACGGGAATTTCCAGATATTTTTCCAGATGAAATCCCAGGATTACCTCCAGTGCGAGAGGTAGATTTTAGTATTGATCTTGTACCAGGTACCGTCCCTATTTCGAGAGCTCCGTATAGGATGGCACCCATCGAACTAAAAGAATTGAAAGCACAGCTAGAAGATCTTCTGGCCAAGGGATATATCAGACCTAGTGTATCTCCTTGGGGCGCTCCGGTGCTGTTTGTCCGAAAGAAAGACGGTTCGATGCGATTGTGTATAGACTACCGACAACTGAATAAGGCAACAATCAAGAATAAATATCCTTTGCCTAGAATTGACGATCTATTTGATTAGTTGCAGGGATCCTCTGTCTATTCTAAGATTGATTTACGTTCTGGGTATCATCAGCTCAGTGTTCGAGATGTAGATATACCGAAGACAGCATTTCGAACCAGATATGGACATTACGAATTTATTGTCATGCCTTTTGGTTTAACAAATGCTCCTGCGGTATTTATGGGATTGATGAACCAAGTGTTTCAGAGGTATTTGGATGAATTTGTGATTGTCTTCATTGATGATATTTTGGTATATTCCAAGAACAGAAATGAGCATGCAGAGCATCTCAGAATTGTCTTGCAGACGTTGAGAAACGAGCAACTGTATGCAAAATTGTCAAAGTGTGAGTTTTGGCTGAATCGCGTTGTATTCTTGGGGCATATCATTTCTGGAGATGGTATTTCTGTTGATCCGAGTAAAGTGGAAGCTGTAATCAATTGGCCAAGACCGACTTCGGTATCAGAAATACGCAGTTTCATGGGTCTGGCAGGATACTATCGAAGATCTATCCAAGATTTCTCCAGTATTGCAAAGCCAATCACACAATTGACACAGAAGAATATGCCATTCGTTTGGTCAGAGGAATGCGAGTCTAGCTTCCTAGAACTAAAGAAAAAGCTGACTAGTGCTCCAGTGTTGACGATACCTTCAGGTACGGGTGATTTCGTTGTATATTGCGATGCTTCTCACAGAGGTTTGGGATGTGTGCTTATGCAACGAGGTCATGTGATCGCATACGCCTCAAGACAATTGAAGCCACATGAAGTCCGATACCCCATTCATGATCTGGAATTGGCGGCTATCGTATTTGCATTAAAGATTTGGCGTCATTATCTCTACGGCGAGAAATTTGAGATCTTTTCCGATCACAAGAGCCTAAAGTACCTATTTTCTCAGTCAGAATTGAACATGAGGCAGCGTAGATGGCTTGATCTATTAAAAGATTTTGATTGTGAAATCAAATATTATCCAGGAAAGTCAAACGCAGCAGTAGATGCCTTAAGTCGAAAGGTATGTACTTTGTCCTTGTCGACAATAGGTGTTACTAAGTTAGTTGAGAATTGCTGCATGTCTGGATTAGAATTTGATGCAGATAGTAAGCCACTACGACTTGCTACAATCCAAGTTGAGCCCGATTTGATTATGAGAATCAAAGAAGCACAGAGAAGAGATCAGAATGTGCAGAAATCTATTCAGATGGTTAAATCAGGACATATATCAGAATATCAGGTGCGTGATCATGTGTTGTACGTGAATAACCGTCTTGTCGTGCCAAATGTTGCAGATTTGAGACAGCAAATTCTGTCAGAGGCACATTGTAGTCGGTTCAGCATTCATCCTGGTGGCAGGAAGATGTATAATGACTTGAAGACACAGTTCTGGTGGAAACAGATGAAGTCAGACATTGCCGAATTTGTGTCTAAGTGCTTGAATTGTCAACAGGTGAAGGCTGAGAGAAAGAAGCCTGGAGGTTTACTTCAGAGTTTATCTATTCCAGAATGGAAATGGGACCACATTTCCATGGATTTCGTGACAAAGTTACCTCGATCATCCAGAAGCTGCGATGCGATTTGGGTTATTATTGATATATTGACCAAATCTGCTTGTTTCATTCCGTACTGAATGACGTATAGACAAGATCAAATGGCGGAGATATATATAAGAGAGGTAGTCAGATTGCATGGTGTGCCGAAGTCTATCGTATCAGATCGTGATCCACGATTCACTTCTCACTTTTGGCACAGTTTACAGCAGGCCTTAGGTACGACATTACACCTGAGTACTGCTTACCATCCTCAGACAGACGGACAGTCAGAGCGGACTATCCAAACTCTAGAGGATATGTTGAGAGCCGTAGTACTAGATTTTGGTACTAGTTGGCAAGATTCCCTACCTCTTTGCGAATTTTCTTACAATAATAGCTATCAGACGAGTATCGAGATGGCACCGTTTGAAGCTTTGTATGGCAAGAAGTGCAGATCTCCGCTATATTGGGATGATATCTCAGAAGTACCAGAACTGGGGCCAGACATGATTCGTGACATGACTGAGAAGGTGAAAGTTATTCAGAAAAGAATGAAGACAGCACAGGATAGACAAGCAAAATACGCCAATGTCCGACGTAGACCGTTAGTATTTGAAGCAGGAGATAGAGTATTCTTAAAGATTTCTCCGTTCAGAGGCGTTGTAAGATTTGGTAAACGCGGGAAACTATCTCCTCGATACATTGGTCCTTACGAGATCCTAGACAAGATTGGCGACCGAGCTTATCGACTTGCTCTTCCTCCTTCTCTATCGGGAATACATGACGTTTTTCATGTATCGATGTTGCGTAGATACATGCCAGATATTTCTCATGTCATTCAACCCGACGAAGCTGAACTTGATCAGACTTTGAGCTATGTGGAACAACCGATACAGATTCTTGATCGGAAAGATAAGCAGCTCAGAACGAAGATTATTCCACTTGTGAAACTTCAGTGGAGTCGTCATGGCATCGAAGAAGCGACTTGGGAAACAGAAGCAGATATGCGCCAGAAACATCTCGAGTTATTTCAATAATGTAAGTATTTGTTTAGTTTTGATTTGATTACTTTTATACTTGCATTGATAGACTAACATGCGATTTCGAGGACGAAATCATTTCTTAGAGGGGGAGAAATGTAATGCCTGAGATTCTTATAGATAGTTGAATACGAAACGCAAGAACAGACGGGGCGAAACGATGCGATAAAATGTGAAATTTTAGGTGTGCAAGACCGCACCCGCGGTCTGGCAAGCACCGCACCCGCGGTGCAATGGGCAGAAAGTTAGAAAAATTCCCGAAGCCACACCGCACCAGTGGTAGAATTAGACTGCACCCGCAGTACTGAGACCGCACCCGCGGTAGTTACATGACCGCACCTGCGGTCGATGCATTATGGAAAATAATAGGGTGGCCGAGAGCATGGCGCACCCGCGCTCCTAAGATCACCGCACCCGCGGTCAGGCGTGGCCTTAGAAGAATAAGCCATGTGTTATAAATCATGCAAGGTATATATAGAGGTGGCATCATTTCATCCTTGTTCAGAGAGAATAGCCGAGAGAGGGAGAGAAAGGGAAAAGCTTGGGGGAAAAAGGAGAAGTCTTGCTCTTGAAGTTAGATATTTCACGATTTAGCCATCCAAATCATATTCCGAGTTAAGAATTG
Organism: Primulina eburnea; assembly: GCF_022965805.1. Taxonomy (NCBI): domain Eukaryota; kingdom Viridiplantae; phylum Streptophyta; class Magnoliopsida; order Lamiales; family Gesneriaceae; genus Primulina; species Primulina eburnea. Next base: position 32,096,266 of record NC_133105.1, on the reverse strand, counting down.
TGTTCCTTGCTTTGAAAGCTACAAAGTGATGTAAGTATTGTTTAATTCTAGCAAGTTTCACGATTTAGATGTTAGAGGAATTGGAATATGATAGTTATATTATGTTCTTGACGTATTGAGCATGATATATTTGTAAACAGATCGAAGAACAGATATCATATGCAATTATTATGAAATTCAGCGTAGTAGAAGTACATTATATCGGTTTTGAATATGGTTTTGTGCATAGGATTTGAGTATGAGTTGAGAATGATATAGTGATGATATCTGTTGAAATTTGGATTGACCGGTGTTAAGAATATACGTCGTTATGCCGTCAAATTGTATCGAGATCACGTAGTGACTTGGATATGTGTTGATTAGATAAGAGATTGATAGATTTTGTATCAACATTTCCATTTCAGATTCGTATTGTCAACCATGACAGCAACTGTGCGACGAAAGGTATAGTACATGTTTTGTTTGGGGAATTACGACTCAAGTGAGATTCCCAACCAAAATCACATACTTGTTTTATTGTTTATATCGAGATATGATTATGATTGTTTATAGATTTGTTTATAGAACGTGTATACAAATCTTTCTATGCTTTGTTTACAGATCATGTGGCATTGCATTAGAATGATTATGCTTGTTTACAGATTGTGTATTCATGCATTAATATAGGACAGTCTGGAGATCAGGCAGACTACTAGACGTTCGGCGATATCACAGCTTAGGGGAAGATCACCGCCCCTATTGTAGACGCGGATACAGATCAGGCCGAAGTCTAGGAATAAGACGGTCAGCACCTCGATTGGGAGGGTAGGTGACAGACAGTGCCGTCTTATTCACAACGGGATCCCTAGAGTTCTAGTCGAGTCGCGTCTAGACATGATTAGACTCGCATTGCATGATTATATATGAATGACATTCATATTAGCATGTTTCATGTTTTAGATTGTTTTAATGCATGTATACATGTTTATACTGGGATTGTTCTCACCGGTTTTCCGGCTGTTGTTATGTCTGTATGTGTGCATAACAACAGGTGGGGCAGGATCTGGGTCGAGACAGAGATGATCGGGTTAGCGTGGAGATCACGGGCGTAGCAGATGAACCAGTAGTTGTCTTTTATTATGTACTGTATTTTAATACTGGTTAGTTGAGGACATACAGAGCAAGACATGTATTTTGTGTTTGTATGTTGTAAATTTAATAAAGAATTTATGCTTGTTTAGTTACATTTGATTTAATGTAAAAAGCGAAAAATTGACCCACATGTTAGAATAATGATCCATTTAATCCCAAGAAAAAGAATTAGAGCCCGGGTCCCCACAACTGATGTCGGTCTTGGCCAAGAAATCACGGCTTCCACTTTACTGGGATCAACTGATATACCATCTCCAGATATAATATGACCCAGAAATACTACCTGTCTTAGCCAAAACTCATATTTCGACAGTTTAGCATATAACTTCTCAGCCCTTAGAATTCGCAACACAGTTCTTAGATGCTCAGCCTGCTCACTCATATTCTTTGAATAAATCAAAATATCATCGATGAAAATAATCACAAAATCATCGAGATATTTCTGGAAGATATGGTTCATCAATCCCATGAATACAGCTGGAGCATTCGTCAGACCAAACGGCATGACGATAAATTCATAGTGTCCATACCTGGTTCTGAATGCCATCTTTGAGATATCAGAATCTTTGACTCTCAGCTGATGATATCCTGATCTCAAATCGATCTTGGAAAATACTGAAGAACCCTGCAACTGATCGAATAAATCATCTATACGAGGCAAAGGATATTTATTCTTTACCGTTGCCTTGTTCAGTTGCCGATAGTCGATGCAGAGTCTCATCGAACCATCTTTTTTTCTTACGAATAGTACTGGAGCACCCCAAAGAGACACACTCGGTCTGATGTACCCCTTGGCCAGTAAATCTTCCAACTGATCCTTCAATTCTTTCAATTCAACTGGTGCCATTCTGTACGGAGCTCTAGAAATCGGTATTGTACCTGGCATCAGTTCAATGCTGAAGTCTATCTCTCTAACTGGAGGTAATCCCGGGATCTCATCTGGGAAGTCGTCAGCAAACTCACGTACTACTGGCAGATCCGCCAATGCTGGACTCGACTTCAGTAAATCTACTGAATATACAAGGAACCCTTCTGCTCCTTTCTGTAACAATCGAGTCATAGATAGTACGGATACTAAAAGAATTCTCGATCTAGAACCCTTACCGTAAAATTTCCACTCTTCAGCCATATCTGGTATGAATCTCACTATCTTGTGGAAACAATCAACTGTCGCTCTGTACTTGGTCAGCATATCAATACCAATAATACAATCAAAATCGGACAACCCAAGTACGATGCAATCTAACTCAATCTCATGTCCGTCATACTGTAGCATACAATGTTTAACCGAATTCACGGATATCAAACCCGTACCCAAAGGCGAAGAGACAGACACTACAGTAACTAAAGATTCTACAGGCATTGCATGACTTAATGCAAATCGTTCAGAAATAAATGTGTGTGAAGCACCGGTATCAATTAATACGTAAGCAGGATAACCACATAAAGAACAGTTACCTGCCACAACGTCATCTGGTGCTTCCTGGGCCTGCTCTTCTGTCAAATCGAAGACTCTGGCCTGCTGTCTCGGAGGCTGACCAACTATCTGGCTTCCTCCTTGCCTCTGCTGTGACTGAGCCGGCGCTGGCTGAAATGTATGAACAGCAGCTGATCGTCTCTCAGTCTGTGCTGCTGATCCCGATGACTCGGCCCCCTGAGCTCTCTGCAAACCTTTATGTGGACACACTTTAGCAAAGTGTCCCGGCTGTTTACCGAAATTGCAACTACCAGTCACTCCCTGGCATTGCTCAGTAGCATGTCTTCCTCCGCAAGTCTTGCAATAGACTCCAGTGTAACTCTGGCTCGGTCTGGAACCACCGGAGCTGGAAGAACTACTGCCAGATTTCTTGAATTGCTTTCCCCTGGCTTTCAAAAATTCTTTCTTTCCTCCACTACTGATGCCACCCTCAAATCTGGGAGGTGGTTGTTGTGGTCTCGGTGCTGGAGGCACAAATGAAGCCCCTTTCTGTCTCATCAGACCGGCTTCTGCTCCCTTGGCTCTGTTCAGGGCATCAGTAAAATTATTCGGTCTCCCTGTGTTCACCAATGTGAAAATATTGGGGTTCAGGCCATTGATGAACTGATCAGCAGTAGCTTCTTCGCTGTCAGCCACATGTGGAGCAAATTTCAGCAAGGAGGAGAACTTTGACATGTACTCCTCTATGTTCATCTGTCCTTGCTTTAGATTGGCAAACTCCGCCCCCTTATCCTTTCGGTACGACAATGGGAAAAATCGTTGATAAAATTCAGTTCTAAATATATTCCAGGTAATATTCGTACCTCTATGCTCCATGGCTCTCTTCCTCGTAATCCACCAGTCCTTGGCAACGTCGTGTAACTGGTGTCCAATTAATTTCACTCTCTTCTCATCTGTATACTCCAAGGATTCGAACAACATTTCTATATCATCAAGCCAACTCTCACACTCCACAGCGTTCTCTGTGCCTTTCAAGGTTGGCGGATGAAATGACTGAAATCGTTTCAGTAACGTTTCCATTGGAGTCGGTGTGACATCCATTGTAGGATTGAATGTACTTCCTTGTTCTGGTACTCGTCTCGGAGGCATATCTGATAATCAAATAGATTAGTAACAAATACCAGAATTCTGTTTCAATCCTCCTCAGATCATCTTACTGCTGATCTAGAATCAGTACCGATCCAATCTCAATAAAACATATTACTATATCAAATCAGATAAACAAGTAACATGTAATAAAGCAGTAAGACATGCTAGCATTCAAAAGCAGGAAAGAAAACCTCAGTCTACCCCGCTCACTAGCCTCTTCTATCTCAATCTAAAGGATCTATCGCTCTGATACCACCTGTTGTGGGGACCCGGACGCTAATCATCTTTTTAATCATGATTGGGACTAATTAATCAATTATAATAAATAGGGTCTAATTTTTTTTTTAAAATACGGAAAGTAATAGAATCAAACTCCTATACATATCAGTATAAAAGTATAATTCTGGTAAAATATACAATCATACATATCTCAGGTTCAACAACTAACTATCAAGTGTTTAAACCCTATCTCTAGTCCAAGTCCGTAGTCTCCACTCTAACTCGATCTTTCTTCATCTCTGTGACCCTGAACCTGTCCCACCTGTTGCCATGCACACATACAAACAAGACAACAGCCGGATAACTCCGGTGAGATATAAATATCCCAGTATAAACAATGTATTAAATGCAATCATATAAAACAAATATAAAAACATAAACAAACATCAAAACATGTATCTAGTCTGACTACATGAATCAATGACTCATGATCTAATCTTATCTTATCTCAAATATAGGGATCCCAATCTAATTTTGTGAGGACCCGGGCTCTAACTCTTTTCTTTGGGATTCAATGGACCGTTAATATAAAAAGTGGGTCAAATTTTTCGCTTTTCAACATTAATTCTAATGTATGTAAACAAGCATAAGGTCTTCATTGATATTAAAAACATACAACATGTCTTTTTCTAGTACATTAATCCAACTAGGGTTTACTACAACAAACCAAATACAAATAGTACAAGTCTAATAAAAACCACTAGTCCTCTGCTGTGCCCGAGATCACCACGCTATGTCCATCTCTCATCTCTGTCTCGACCCAGATCCTGCCCCACCTGTTGTTATGCACACATATAGACATAACAACAGCCGGAAACTCCGGTGAGAACAAATCCCAGTATAAACATGTATACATGCATAAATCAATCTAAACATGAAACATGCTATAATAAATGACATCCATATAAACATGCAATGCAATGCGAATCAAACCATGTCTGGACTCGACTCGACTAGAACTCTAGGGATCCCGGTGTGAATAAGACGTCAATGGCTGTCACCTACCCTCCCACTCGGAGTGACTGTACGTCTTATTCCTAGACTTCGGTCTGAGCTGTATCAACGGCTGCAATAGGAGTCAGGGCTGCTCCTAAGCTGAGATACACCGAACATCTAGATATTTGACAATGGCTGTCAACGACTCTCCTATCTTAAATGCAATGAATATCAATCTGTAAACAAAGCAATGCTCATATTCATATCTGAATATCACAATGATCTTATATGCTTGAATACAATTCTATAATCAAAGCATATTCATGTTACAAGATTTGAATATAATTCTATAACCAATTCATAAACATGTTACCATTGTTAGAGTAGGTGCACGTCGAGCCAAGTGTTGGCCGACTGTTCACGATGAAACTCTTTGTATAAACGATCTTTATTTTTAATAATATTTGAATTTATTAATTTGGCGCATCTTTATCTTTATACCCATGCGAGTTGCATAGATAAAGTCCTTGAATATACATATTGTAGAAAGAATATGAGATGCTCATATGATGAGTATCATGAAACTCATATTTGTAATACTGTATATTCTAAACGGTTCCTAGTCGATTCAGCCGCCAATAAGAAGGATATAGGCCGCTCAAGTTAGAGACTAGTATATGCGATGTGAGTACCATGTTTCATTGGTAGGGGACATTGTGATGTCAGAGCATGCAGATAGGTGCTCCTGGTAGAGTGCACTTAACAACCCTCTATAAAGGACTTTCCAAGTGGTTCTCACTTATCGAGTGGAAACGTCCTAGTTTATGGTTGTACACCATTAGTCCTTATGACCCGGGACAACATTGAGACTCTATGTGCTAGCGTTTCACTTTGACTTGTTTACCGACTCTTGTGGGGTGGTCAGGAGGCAAGGTTGGGTGTTACGGCGAAACATATAGGAGTCGATGCATTGTAGCCGGGGATTCACCGCTTACCTACGAGTATGGATATCCTATGTGTTTTTCACGTATGTGTGGGTTGAAATCTCTGATCAGAGTATGATGGTAATTATGAAAGGGGTTTCATAGATTACACCATCGATGCAACCACAACATGACACATAGTATCGATTCATTGACAACTCTCGATAAACCAATAGTTTTCGAATCGGTCGGGATATATGAGTTGAAGGGACCGTACTGTACGCTAACCATAATTGAATGGTTCTTGCAGTCACTATCGTGTGATACCTAGGGAACCACATAAGCGATACTGCTAGGCGTTTAATGTGATTGGTTGGGTACTATCAGACTTGAGTTCTGACGTTCTTATTATCAAGGAGTTGATAATTAAGAATGGAGCAATTGGGGTATGCTCAAATAAGGACATGTTTAGTCCGAATCACATGGAGATGTGAACCCACAGCTAGTTGTATCAATGAACCATTGAGGGCCACACAAGTACTAGCTTTGTAAATCCCGATGAGAAGTAAAATAGTTCAATGTGTTGAACGGCTTATAAATGTGTTTATAAGAGTAAAGAAAAATAGAAGTATGACTTCTAAGAGAGAAATATAAATTTTAATTTATGGAAGTGTTCCTAAGATTAAAATTTGGCCAAGTAAATAATGTAGTTGAAAATTGTGATTTTCATAAACATTATTGTGGACTAAATTAAATTAATTCAAGTGTTGAATTAATTAAACACTAGTGGACCTAGTAGAGTCCAAATAATTAAAAATAATTCAAGTGTTGAATTAATTAAATAAATTGAGTCTTGTAGAGCTCAATTAAAATAATTATTTAACTAGTGGGACTTGAATAAATTCAAGTAGTATTTAATTAATCTCAAATATGTTTGAGATAATTAAAATTTAGTCCATGGTTTTTAATGTGTTAAAAACCATATTATATATACATGACATGCTAGGGTTTGCATGCTTGGGAGGTGAAGAGGTGTGGATTACTTTTTATTAAAAAATTCAAAAGCATGCAACTTTTCACACACCCAAGACTAGACTTCACACTCTCATTCCCTCTCATCCTCTTGGCCGAAATCCCTCTCCCAATTTCTCTCAAGTTTTCTTTTATTTTGTTCTTCAAAATTGTTGGAGAATAAAAACACTTCTCTTTGAAAAATCTTCTTGTTTTTCTAGTGGAAAACAAGAAGGGATTTACCTAGGTAGTAGTGGGCATAATTCTTGAAGGAAAGGAGGTGAGCTTGTAGATATTCATCCATTCAAGAGCTAAAGTGTTCACACTTTAGTTGGTGCCATTCATCAACCTCAAGAGGTTGATAGGTAAAATTCTTAAACACTCTATGAATGTGTTTTTATTGTAAATCTTGCACAAGAACAATGTAATGCCCAAGAATTTGATTAATGTAATTTGAAATGATTAACGTAATCTGAGCTGATTTATTGATAAGGAACGGATATGAGTATAGTTGGACCACTCCGAGACCAAATTGGGTAACACATATGAGTTATGTGATTTTCGGGCAGAACATGTGGCGCCCGAGCGGTAGAAGATGACCGCCCGAGCGCCAATGTTCAATAAGGTAATGTTCGGGCAGAGGAGGTGGCGCCCGGGCGGTAGTTTTGACCGCCCGAGCGCCAAGGAACATGGAGTGAGGACAGAACCTCCCTCGCCCGGGCGGTACGTTTTAACCGCCCGAGCGCCGAGCTCGCGCTCGAGCGGTAAATTGCCACCGCCCGAGCGCGAGACGTGTTGCACGCAGGGTGTGCCATTTGCCTTGCTGGATGTCCGAGATGTATATGTATATATATATATACATGCGTGAATTGCTGGAGAATTCAGACGAAAGAATCGAGAAAGAGTTCTGTCATTTTATTGAAAAATCCTTACGCCTTTTGTGAGAAATCCGTCCGTCCGATTTTGAATCCGACTGCGGTACTGTGTCCCTATCAACGTAGGCTACAACTGGACGTAAGTTTTGCTACGTTTTGATATGATTTTAAATTATGGTATTGTCAGAATCTGATATGATTCATATATGATGTTCTTGTCATGTTAGACATCGTATAATTGAAACCGGACTGAGGAACAAATACCATATGAAATTGTTATGATTTTTAGAGTGGAGTTGAATAAGAATTGATATCAAGATTGAGTGATTATCGAGTATAAGACGTTAGAATTGATATCTGACTGATATGATATGGATGGATATATTGAGATTATGCCGTTATGATATTGAAATAGAATTTGATTGAATTCTGATTTTATCCAGTATTGATTGAGTGGTATATTGATACCGTACCCTCGATATTGTTATTGTCAGACTGAGTATTGACAGGCTTTGAGTTCGAGACTTCGACAGGGTCAGAATATCAGAAAGAAAGGTATAAATTAATGTTGAGTTGGGATTGCACAACTCGAGTGAGGTTTGACTCGAGTCTCCCTAAATCACATACTTTCAATTACTGCATTGATATTTGCAATTAATGAGATTTACGATTGTAGTCTATTGATTTATAGCCACTGCATGTAATGACTGCTGATTCGCTAGTCATCGATTGATTTGCTTAGATACTGACTGCATGTAATGACTGCTGATTCGCTAGTCATCGATTGATTTGCTTAGATACTGACTGCATGTATTGATTACTGAGTCGTTTAGGCTGATTCGCCTAGTCACCGGCTGATTCGTCTGGTTAAGGGCTGATTCGCCTAGTCACCGGCTGATTCGTTTGGTTATTGACTGATTCGTCTAAACTTAAGCTGATTCGCTTAATTACAGGCTGATTCGTCTGGTTATTGACCGATTCGTCTAAACTTAAGCTGATTCGCTTAATTACAGGCTGAGTTGTCTGATTATTGGTTGATTCGCCTAATTACCGGCTGATTCGTCGGGTTATTGACTGAGTCGTCAATTCTGCGGCTGATTCGCCCAGACACTGATATATGAATTATATCGATGCCGTTTAGGGATTGATTCATTCCTATCGACTGAGATTCGATATAATACATATATCCAGACATCGGGATCCCTAGGATAGAGTTGAGTCGAGTCTGAGACGAAGTGTCGGTTGAGTTGAGTCTGATAATACCTGTTGATTTACATTATTTATACCATTCATGATTATTGAATGTTTGATATTGATTTATGTTTCTAATTTGAGACATGTTATGGATAATGCTTATATGCTTTCGTATATGCTTTTATATGATTGCATGTTTACATTGTTTTTACTGGGATGTATTTCTCACCGGAGTTATCCGGCTGTTGTCTTGTTTTGTATGTGTGCATGACAACAGGTGGGGCTGGATCAGGGTCAAGAAGATGAAGAGAGATCATGATTAGAGTGGAGGCTCCGGACTTGGATTAGAGATAGGGTTAAACACTTGATAGTAGTTGTTGAACCTGAGTATGTATGATTGTATATTTTATCAGATTTGAACTTTTATACTAATATGTATAGGAGTTTGATTCCATTACCTTCCGTATTTTAAAAAAAAAATTTAGACCCTGTTTTATATTGATTAATTAGTCCCAATGATGATTAAGAACATGATTAGCGTCCGGGTCCCCACAACAGGTGGTATCAGAGCTATTGGTTCTAGAACCTAGAGTTCTTGAGACTGAGATAGAAGAGGCTAGTGAGCGGGGTAGATTGAGTTTTCTTCCTTGCTTTTGCATGCTAGCATGTTGTACTGATTTATATAATACATGTTACTTGATTTATCTGATTTGATTTTGTAATATGTATTATTGGGAACGAATCTGAATTGATTCTCAATCAACAGTAAGATGATTGAGAGGAAGGACTGAATTGAAACAGGTTTGTTGGATTGAGTTACTAATCCTTGTGATATTCAGATATGCCTCCTAGAAGAATACCAGAACAGGGTAGTACATCAAATCCTCCAATGGATGTAACACCGACTCCAATGGAAACCTTGCTGAAGAGGTTTCAGTCATTCAAACCACCCACTCTGAAGGGTACTGAGACATCAGTCGAGTGTGAGAGTTGGTTGGGTAGCATTGAGATGCTGTTTGATTCACTGGAATACAGTGATGAGCGCCGGATTAAATTGATTGGGCACCAGTTGCTTGATGTTGCACAAAGCTGGTGGGTTACAATGAAGAGGGCCTTGGAGCAGCGAGGTACGATTATTACTTGGGATGTATTTAAAACTGAGTTTTATCAAAGATTCTTCCCAGTGTCGTACAGGAAAGACAAGGGGGCGGAGTTTGCCAATTTGAGACAGGGTCAGCTGAACATTGAGGAATATGTGACCAAGTTCTCTACCTTGTTGAAGTTTGCTCCACATGTGTCTGAAAATGACGAAGCGGTTGCTGATCAGTTCATCAATGGCTTGAATCCCGATATTTTTACATTGGTGAACACAGGGCGACCGAATAACTTTGCTGATGCCATGAATAGAGCAAAGGGAGCTGAAGCGGGCCTGATAAGGCAGAGAGGAGCTGAATTTGTTCCTCCAGTGTGGAGACCACCGCAACCACCTCCTCGATTCGAGAGTGGCAGTAGCAGTGGTGAAAGGAAAGATTTTCTGAAGGCTAGAGGAATGCTGTTTAAGAAGTCTGGCGGCAGTTCTTCTAGCTCCAGTGGTCCCCAACAGAGTTATACCGGGGCTTACTGCGGAAATTGTGGAGGGAGACATTCCACTGAGCAATGCCAAGGAGTACTTGGTAGTTGCCACTTCTGTAAACAACAGGGACATTTTGCCAGAGTATGTCCACAGAGGGATTCCCAAAGATCCCAAGGAGCTGAACCATCTGGATCAGCGGCACAGTGGAGTAGACGATCAGCTGCCGTTCCTTCATTTCAGCCAGTACCATCTCAGTCACAGCAGAGGCCAGGAGGAAGCCAGACGGTTGGCCAGCCTCCTAGACAGCAGGCCAGAGTATTTGCTTTGACCGAGGAGCAGGCTCAGGAAGCACCAGATGATGATGTTGCAGGTAACTGATTTGTTTGATTATCCTGCATACGTATTGAGGGATACCGGTGCTTCACATACTCTTATTTCTGAAAGATTTGCATTGATGCATGCATTATCTGTTGAGTCCATATTTATTGTAGTAGTTTTTTCTGTTACTCTGGGAAAAGATCTTGTATCAGTGATTTCTGTTAGATCTTGTATACTACAGTAGGATGAGAATGAGATCGAGTTAGAGCATATGGTAGCTTGTATTGTGCTAGTGTTCTCTGATTTTGGAACTGCATTACTGATATTGATATGCGGACCAAGTACAGAGCTACCATAGATTAATTCTAGAAGATGGTAAGAATCAGATCTGAGATGATCAAGAGATGAATATTGTACGATAAGAATTCTAGACTGAGAATTCCTTTGATATTCGTACTATCTATGACTCGATTATTACAGAAAGGAGCAGAATGACTCCTTATGTATTCAGTTGATTTACTGAAGTTGAGTCTATCATTGGCTGATTTACCAATGATAAGAAAGTTCTCGATGTTTTCTCTGATAAGACTTCAGATCTGATTCCAATCAGAGAGATTGATTTTAGTCTTGAACTGATCTTAGAAATTGTTGAAATTTTGAATCCTGATTGAGACAGATAGTAGACAATAAAGATTATATTGTACAGTACGAACCAGAGCTGATTTCGAATCGATAGCAGTTTAAAAAGCTGATTAGAATATTTAGAACTCAATATCGATAGTCCGAACAGAGTGTCGATCAGAATATCAGGTAAGTAATACTGTATTATATGTTAATAACTGATTTGTTTATGCCCGATATTTCGAATGTGAAATGACATAGATGGTCAGAAAGGTGCAATACTTGATTCAGTACGCATCTTGATAGTAGAAAATGTTTTGATAGAAACAGATGAGATTAGATATGGCAGAGTTTGGACTGAAATGTCTGAATTATAGACAGATAAAGATAAAAAGAAAACAAACCAAGAGATTGGTTAGATAATTATCGATTCCTGAATGGAAATAAGATTACATTTCCGAGGATATCGTAATGAAATTACTGCATTCCTCTCGGAATTGAGTATTGATTGAGTTAGGAATAACAGACTGACCCAGTCTGCGAGTGCTAACTCGTACATGAAGATGTACAAATATGATATATTACGGAGTATCAGTCAGAAAAGTGATGAGGTTACATGGAGAGTTGAGAGTTGATTATATTAGATCGTGATTTTGGTTGATTTTGCACGTTTGACAGAATGTACAGTAAGAGTTGGATACTAGATTATATCTGAATACTGAATAGTATTCACCACCTGATAGACAGTCATAGTGAATTATCCAGATTTCGGAGGATATGCTGAAAGCTGTAATGCTTGATTTTAACACTGAATGGCAGAATTCGTTGCTATTTTGGTGGGTTTTCGTACAACAACAACTATCAATTGAGTATTGAGATAACTCATTTCGAAGCGTTGTACGGAAAGATATATGGATCCTCTCTTTATTTGAATGATATCTCTGAGATTCTTGAGATTGGATCTGAAATGATCAGAGATATGACTGAAAAGATGAAGCTAATTCAGAAGAAAATAAAAACAGCTCATAATAAACAGATTGAATATGCCAACGTCGGACGATGACTGTTGGTATTTGAGACCGAATATCGAATATATCCTTGATTGGGATAAATCAGATTCGATAACAGCTGATGATGTTGAGCTGTTACGAACTGGTGATGGGTCTATACAGATGTTGTATAACCAGTATTGCGAGATTGATTTTATCAGAGCTATTTTTGGAATAGAAGTTGATATGAGATTGAAATATCAGAATAGATTCCTTGAGATGAGTGTCTGATTTAAACTCTATATACATTTCTTCTGATATATCTGAATTGATTACTTGCGAGTTCGAGGACGAACTCAGATTCTAGAGGGGGAGAAATGTAATGCCCAAGAATTTGATTAATGTAATTTGAAATGATTAACGTAATCTGAGCTGATTTATTGTTAAGGAACGGATATGAGTATAGTTGGACCACTCCGAGACCAAATTGGGTAACACATATGAGTTATGTGATTTTCGGGCAGAACATGTGGCGCCCGAGCGGTAGAAGATGACTTCCCGAGCGCCAATGTTCAATAAGGTAATGTTCGGGCAGAGGAGGTGGCGCCCGGGCGGTAGTTTTGACCGCCCGAGCGCCAAGGAACATGGAGTGAGGACAGAACCTCCCTCGCCCGGGCGGTACGTTTTAACCGCCCGAGCGCCGAGCTCAGCGCTCGAGCGGTAAATTGCCACCGCCCGAGCGCGAGACGTGTTGCACGCGGGGTGTGCCATTTGCCTTGCTGCATGTTCGAGATGTATATGTATATATATATATATACATGCGTGAATTGCTGGAGAATTCAGACGAAAGAATCGAGAAAGAGTTCTGTCATTTTATTGAAAAATCCTTACGCCTTTTGTGAGAAATCCGTCCGTCCGATTTTGAATCCGACTGCGGTACTGTGTCCCTATCAACGTAGGCTACAACTGGACGTAAGTTTTGCTACGTTTTGATATGATTTTAAATTATGGTATTGTCAGAATCTGATATGATTCATATATGATGTTCTTGTCATGTTAGACATCGTATAATTGAAACCGGACTGAGGAACAAATACCATATGAAATTGTTATGATTTTTAGAGTGGAGTTGAATAAGAATTGATATCAAGATTGAGTGATTATCGAGTATAAGACGTTATAATTGATATCTGACTGATATGATATGGCTGGATATATTGAGATTATGCCGTTATGATATTGAAACAAAATTTGATTGAATTCTGATTTTATCCAGTATTGATTGAGTGGTATATTGATACCGTACCCTCGATATTGTTATTGTCAGACTGAGTATTGACAGGCTTTGAGTTCGAGACTTCGACAGGGTCAGAATATCAGAAAGAAAGGTATAACTTAATGTTGAGTTTGGATTGCACAACTCGAGTGAGGTTTGACTCGAGTCTCCCTAAATCACATACTTTCAATTATTGCATTGATATTTGCAATTGATGAGATTTACGATTGTAGTCTATTGATTTATAGCCACTGCATGTAATGACTGCTGATTCGCTAGTCATCGATTGATTTGCTTAGATACTGACTGCATGTAATGACTGCTGATTCGCTAGTCATCGATTGATTTGCTTAGATACTGACTGCATGTATTGATTACTGAGTCGTTGAGTCATAGGCTGATTCGCCTAGTCACCGGCTGATTCGTCTGCTTAAGGGCTGATTCGCCTAGTCACCGGCTGATTCGTTTGGTTATTGACTGATTCGTCTAAACTTAAGCTGATTCGCTTAATTACAGGCTGATTCGTCTGGTTATTGACCGATTCGTCTAAACTTAAGCTGATTCGCTTAATTACAGGCTGAGTTGTCTGATTATTGGTTGATTCGCCTAATTACCGGCTGATTCGTCGGGTTATTGACTGAGTCGTCAATTCTGCGGCAGATTCGCCCAGACACTGATATATGAATTATATCGATGCCGTTTAGGGATTGATTCATTCATATCGACTGAGATTCGATATAATACATATATCCAGACATCGGGATCCCTAGGATAGAGTTGAGTCGAGTCTGAGACGACGTGTCGGTTGAGTTGAGTCTGATATGACCTGTTGATTTACATTATTTATACCATTCATGATTATTGAATGTTTGATATTGATTTATGTTTCTAATTTGAGACATGTTATGGATAATGCTTATATGCTTTCGTATATGCTTTTATATGATTGCATGTTTACATTGTTTATACTGGGATGTATTTCTCACCGGAGTTATCCGGCTGTTGTCTTGTTTTGTATGTGTGCATGACAACAGGTGGGGCTGGATCAGGGTCAAGAAGATGAAGAGAGATCATGATTAGAGTGGAGGCTCCGGACTTGGATTAGAGATAGGGTTAAACACTTGATAGTAGTTGTTGAACCTGAGTATGTATGATTGTATATTTTATCAGATTTGAACTTTTATACTAATATGTATAGGAGTTTGATTCCATTACCTTCCGCATTTAAAAAAAAAAATTTAGACCCTGTTTTATATTGATTAATTAGTCCCAATGATGATTAAGAACATGATTAGCGTCCGGGTCCCCACAAACAAGGTGGCCGAAAATATGTGCTAAAAATTAAAAATTTTGACTTCCGTTGCGCTTCCAGCCACCGTAACCGGTCCGCTTTCAAGTGGTATCCGAGCTATGGTTACGGTTTTTGTGTAATATTTGCATAATATTATGTTGAGATCGATTTCTAACCGCTTGAGAATTTTTGTGCATAAAATCATGAAGGCCGAAAATTTTAGTAACAACAAAAAAAAAATTGTTTCGGGCAGCTTGCTGCTGCCCGTGAAATCTCGGGCTGCCCGAGAATTTTGGGCAGCATATGGGGCAGCCTTCGGGCTGCCCGAAAGTTGCTGTTTTTAAAATAAAAAAAAAAAAATTTTTTGTTGCCGGAATCCGACGACGGAGCTCCGGCGACGGCGATGACGGCTAGGGTTTCCAAAAGGATTTTTGGTTAATCCAAGTGTCATGGGACTTGAGATGTTGGGCCATTGGATGGCCAACATAATTTGTGAAATTTAAATGGGCCAAAATATTTTGGTGAAAAATGGTTTTTGGGCCCTTAAATTTAAATTTACAATTGTTGCACATATTTTCTCATAAAATAAATAATTGAAGTAGGACTTTAATTATTTATAGTAAATTGTGATTTACAAGAAATTCGATTATAAATAAATTAATTTGAAAGTAGACAAAAGAGTTTATATACTTTGTTAATTTAATTTATAATTGTGGCGGTTAGTGATTGGATCAAGATATATAATATTGGATCAATTAATTATTGTGATAATTAATTGATGGTGTATGATATGTGATATTATGCATGAAGGATGATCAAAAGCCCAAGCCCAATTTGCTAGGTGTATGCTAGGATATTTGTGTTGTATGATTGTAATAATTATCAATTTAAAGTGGGCTTGGTTTATGGCCCGTTCCCACCCCATGAGATGTATCCCTATGTGCCATGGATATTTAATTGTAAATATTAGAATAGTGGAAGATCAAGATTGGAAGATGGTGGCCTTGGTGATTATGAAGATCGAAGACATGTAATATTGGATGCGAATGTAATAATATAGTTGCATTTGCATCCCTTGCATTTACCCTAGGATTGGACCTAGGCCCGTGTTTAGCTCACACGGGCCATTAGTATTGGGGCAATTGATCATCCTTGTCTTGTTTTCTATTTATAATATATTTGCATGATATGTTATAAATAATGAGTATGTGCGTTATTATTATTATAATAACAAAGTTGCATGAATCCGGCAAACATACGATCAAACATGGCGAGCTTTTAAAATAAAATTAATGGTGAGACCTTTCAAAATTAAAAACCCTCATTTTGAATAAGATTCAAAATTAATATCAAGTCCGAAAAGGGGAATTATAAATTTGTTTATAATTTCCTTGTCTTCCAACGACAATGGATGCATGATGAACGCTACCCGTACTCGGGGCTCGGCTCATATTATTGAGGGGGCCCTGGGTGCCGGAAAGCTGTGACATCCATTGACATAGTGATGTGAACTACGTGGAACTCCCATGATTTCGGCTCATATTATTGAGGGAACTCATGGCGACCGTCCATTAAGGTTCAATATCGATGGGTTAGGCTTGACACGTGAAGATGAACGACGTCATATTATTGGGTCCTAATCAAACGTGAGACAAAAATATACGTAGAGGGTTGCATAGCGATGCAATTGGAAACTACCTTTTAGGAATTGTGATTGGCCGATATTATTCGGGATCACAATTCGCTAATTGGACCTTACGTACCTACTGAGGAAAGTGTTTCCCGTTTTCACTAGAGGGTAGTGAAAATGTCAAAACAGTGGGAGCGATAATTTATAAAGTAAAAGTCCAAACTTTATATCTTATTAAATATTTTAAAATAGTCATTAACATTTATCTGTTTTACTTTTCAGTACAAATCTTTGACAATGTCATCAATTCGCAACCCGTTTTCCGTTATTCTCGAAAAACACGTTCTAACCGGACCTAACTATATCACTTGGCTAAGAAATCTAAAGATTGTCTTGAACTCGGAGAAAATTGCATACACACTGACTGAGTCGCCCCCTGCTGAGGCTCCGACCAGCTGCACTCCTGAGGAATTGCAGACCTACAAGGATTGGTGCGACCATGACTTGAAGGCGAGGTGTTATATGCAGGCTTCGATGAACGATGAGCTGCAGAGGCGATTCGAGGATGCTAAGAATGCTGCTGACATTCATATGCACCTCAAGGAGCTCTTCGGTGAGCAGACTCGGCCTTTGAGGCATGCCACAGTAAAGGAGCTCATCACTTTACGCATGCGAGATGGGACTTCGGTCCATGAGCATGGCCTAAAGTTGATTGGGCTCGTGGACAAGCTCGTTGGCATGGATTTGATCTTGCCATCGGAGTTGACCACGGATGTGTTGCTGTTGTCACTGCCTAGCTCTTTCGATCCTTTTGTCGTGAACTTCAATATGAACAAGCTCGAGCCCAGCCTTGAAGAGTTGGTGAACATGCTTGTGACCTTTGAGTCCACTATCAAAAAGGAGAAGTCGGTTCTTTATGTGGGCTTTTCATCTGGCACGAAGACCGGTCCACCTGGGAAGGGAAAGAAGCGTTCTTTCCAGCGCCCCAAGAAGAGCGTGCCCTTGAAGAGGCAGACTCCGAGTCCCATAGTGGCAGCCGCGCCAGCCAAGGCTGAGAAGACAGTTGACATCTGTCATCACTGCAAGAAGCCTGGACATTGGAGGCGTAACTGCAGGGAATATCTTGCGCAGAAGGGTTCTGGCAAAGGTATGTTCTATATTGAAGTAAATATCTCGATTAATTCTACTTCTTGGGTATTGGATACCGGCTGTGGCTCACATCTCTGTAATGATTTGCAGGTGATGGGAAGAAGTAGGAGGCTCCGAGAGGGTGAGACCTTCTTGAGGATGGGCAATGGAGCAAGAGTTGCTGCCAAAGCCGTAGGAGATGTTTACTTGCTTTTGAACAATGATTTTAAGTTGGTTTTGAGAGATGTTTTATTTGTACCTAGGCTTGATTAAAAACATTATTTCCATTCCTATGCTTGATATTGATGGATTTTCTTGTTTATTTGGCAAAGGTGTTTGCAATATTTAAAAGAATGAATGTTTAGTTGGTACCGGTGAACTTGAAAACAATCTCTACACCTTAAAATTAAAAGATATACCACTTAACAATGTCCAAACGATAACAACAACAAATAAGCGCAAACAAGATACTCTTAATTCGGCACAATTTTGGCATGCTCGATTAGGTCATATTTCCCTAAGAAGGATGAACAAGCTAGTGGGAGTTGGCATGTTTGATATGTCTGATATTAATGCTCTCACGACTTGTGAATCCTGTCTAAAAGGAAAGATGACCAAAATTCCCTTTAAGGGCCATGCGGAGCGAGCCAAAGGGTTATTGGATTTGATCCATACCGATGTGTGCGGTCCACTTAGCATCACCACTAAGCATGGACATTCCTACTTCATCACCTTTACCGATGACTTTTCGAGGTATGGGTATGTGTATTTGATTAAATACAAGTCTGAAGCCTTTGAAAGGTTCAAAGAATTCAGAAGTGAAGTAGAGAAGCAATTGGGACGAAGCATCAAGACACTTCGATCGGATCGAGGTAGGTGAGTACTTGAGTGCCGAGTTCCAAGAGTATCTTAGAGAGAATGGGATTCTCTCACAGTGGACTCCGATCGCTACACCACAGTTGAATGGTGTTTCGGAGCGTCGTAACCGGACTTTGATGGACATGGTACGGTCTATGATGGGGTTCACGGAGTTGCCGCCATCTTTTTGGGGATATGCGCTTGAGACAGCGGCACTGTTGTTGAACAATGTCCATACAAAGGCAGTTGACAAGACTCCATATGAGATATGGATGGGTAAGCCTCCCAAGTATTCTTATCTTAGAATATGGGGGTTTTCTGCTTATGTGAAGCAGACAGTGGGAGATAAATTGGATAGTCGATCCATTTTATGCTACTTTGTGGGATATCCAAGGAATTCCATTGGATATTATTTCTATCATCCCCAAGAAACAAAGGTGTTTGTTTCTAGGAATGCAACCTTTTTGGAAAAGGAATTTCTATTGGATAGAAAGGGCGAGATGATAGAACTCGAAGAGGTTCGAGAGACACCCACAGTTGTAGAACCCACACCCAATGAGCTAAGTGAGGAGATACAAGCTCCTAGAAGATCCGAGAGGATCTCAAGACCACCTATGAGGTATGGTCTGCTTCTTGAAGAGGGCCATGATGAGCCTAATCTTGGATGTGATCCAAGGACCTTCAAGGAAGCGTTATCGGATGCCGATTCATCCAAGTGGCTTGAAGCAATGGAATCTGAGATGAATTCCATGCATTCAAACCAAGTGTGGAATCTTGTGGATCCACCTGAGGGAACTGTTCCCATAGGGTGTAAATGGATTTACAAGAGGAAACTTGGGGCGGATGGGAAGGTATTGACCTTCAAGGCGCGATTAGTAGCAAAAGGGTATACTCAAAGGCAAGGTGTTGACTATGAGGAAACCTTTTCTCCAGTTGCGATGTTCAAGTCCATTAGGATATTGCTAGCCATAGCTGCATGGTATGACTATGAGATATGGCAGATGGATGTGAAGACAGCCTTCCTTAATGGGGATATTAAGGAAGAAATTTACATGTCTCAACCTGAGGGGTTTACATCTATCGGAAGTGAGCATATGGTATGCAAACTTCAAAGATCTATTTATGGTCTTAAGCAGGCATCGAGGAGTTGGAACAACAGATTCGATAGTACAATCAAAGAGTTTGGTTTTACTAAGAATCCTGAGGAACCCTGTGTATAAGAAGGTCAGTGGGAGAGCTGTGACATTCCTTGTTCTTTATGTTGATGACATTATACTCATTGGGAATGATGTAGGAATGTTGCAATCAACAAAGATATGGTTAGCAAGTAAGTTCTCAATGCAGGACTTGGGTGAAGCATCTTTTGTATTGGGAATACAGATCTATAGAGATAGATCAAGAAGATTGCTTGGTCTCACCCATTCCACATACATTGTTACCATCGTGAAGCGGTTCTCGATGGATGAGTCCAAGAGAGGACATCTACCAATGTGTCATGGCGTGTCCCTATCCAAGTCTATGTCTCCCAAGACTGATGCAGAGATAGCGGCGATGACACGAATTCCGTATGCTTCGGCTATTGGTAGTATCATGTATGGGATGATATCTACACGTCCTGACGTGGCATTTGTACTAAGTGTAGTGAGTAGATATCAATCCAACCCTGGTCTTCCACACTGGAAAGCTGTGAAAGACATCCTCAAGTATTTGAGAAGGGCCAATAAGTTGTTCTTGGTCTATGGGGGTGGAGAACTGAAATTAGAAGGCTATACCGACTCTAGCTTCCAAAGCGATGTTGATGACTCGAAGTCAACCTCCGGATTCATATTCATGCTCAATGGTGGTGCTGTCTCTTGGAAGAGTTCCAAGCAAGACAGTACTGCGGATTCCACCACTGAGGCAGAATACATTGCTGCATCAGCTGCAGCAAAGGAGGCTGTTTGGATTACGAATTTCGTCCAAGAGTTGGGCGTCATTCCAAATGGAGTTGCTCCTATCCCGGTGATGTGCGACAACACGGGAGCCATAGCTCAGGCGAAGGAGCCAAGGTCTCATCAGAAGTCCAAACACGTATTGAGAAAGTACCACATCCTCAGAGAGATCGTGGAAAGAGGAGATGTCACGATTGACAAAGTCGGCTCCGCAGATAATGTTGTTGATCCACTAACTAAGCCTTTACCAGGACCATCATTCGAGAAGCATCGCGAATCAATGGGTCTGAAGTATATGGGTAGTTGGCTCTAGTGCAAGTGGGAGATTGTTAGAGTAGGTGCACGTCGAGCCAAGTGTTGGCCGACTGTTCATGATGAAACTCTTTGTATAAACGATCTTTATTTTTAATAATATTTGAATTTATTAATTTGGCGCATCTTTATCTTTATACCCATGCGAGTTGCATAGATAAAGTCCTTGAATATACATATAGTAGAAAGAATATGAGATGCTCATATGATGAGTATCATGAAACTCATATTTGTAATACTGTATATTCTAAACGGTTCCTAGTCGATTCAGCCGCCACTAAGAAGGATATAGGCCGCTCGAGTTAGAGACTAGTATCTGCGATATGAGTACCATGTTTCATTGGTAGGGGACATTGTGATGTCCGAGCATGCAAATAGGTGCTCCTGGTAGAGTGCACTTAACAACCCTCTATAAAGGACTTTTCAAGTGGTTCTCACTTATCGAGTGGAAACGTCCTAGTTTATGGTTGTACACCATTAGTCCTTATGACCCGAGACAACATTGAGACTCTATGTGCTAGCGTTTCACTTTGACTTGTTTACCGACTCTTGTGGGGTCGTCAGGTGGCAAGGTTGGGTATTACGACGAAACATATAGGAGTCGATGCATTGTAGCCAGGGATTTACCGCTTACCTACGGGTATGGATATCCTATGTGTTTTTCATGTATGTGTGGGTTGAAATCTCTGATCAGAGTATGGTGGTAATTATGAAAGGGGTTTCATAGATTACACCATCGATGCAACCACAACATGACACATAGTATCGATTCATTGACAACTCTCGATAAACCAATAGTTGTCGAATCGGTCGGAATATATGAGTTGAAGGGACCGTACTGTACGCTAACCATAATTGAATGTTTCTTGCAGGCAGTATCATGTGATACCTAGGGAATCACGTAAGCGATGCTGCTAGGCGTTTAACGTGAATGGTTGGGTACTATCAGAGTTGAGTTCTGACGTTCTTATTATCAAGGAGTTGATAAGTAAGAATGGAGCAATTGGGGTATGCTCAAATAAGACATATGTTTAGTCCGAATCACATGGAGATATGAACCCACGGCTAGTTGTATCAATGAACCATTGAGGGCCACACAAGTACTAGCTTTGTAAATCCCGATGAGAAGTAAATAGTTCAATGTGTTGAACGACTTATAAATGTGTTTATAAGAGTAAAGAAAAATAGAAGTATGACTTCTAAGAGATAAATATAAATTTTAATTTATGGAAGTGCTCCTAAGATTAAAATTTGGCCAAGTAAATAATGTATGTGGGGACCCGGACGCTGATCTGTCTTATTAATCGTCGTTGGGATTTAATTATCAATTAAGATAAAACAGAGTCTAAAAATTTTTCTTTTTTTAAAATGTAACTGCGGAAGGTAATGGAATCTAAACAATATACATCTCTGTATAAAAACTACAGTTCAGTAGAAAAGTACAATACTGTACAACCTAAGTCTAAGGTTCAATTACTAAATTCAAGTAATAAACCAAGTCTGCTACAAGTCCGGAATCACCACGCTAATTCGTCTTCTCTCATCGTCATCTCGACCCTGATCCAGCCCCACCTGTTGTCATGCACACATACAAAACAAGACAACAGCCAGATAACTCCGGTGAGAATAAATCCCAGTATAAAACATGGTAAGCATGTATATAAACAAACTAATTTATAAAACATGCTATCACGTATAAAAACAATCTATTTCATAATCTATGAAATTAATCAAATAAGCATGCAACTCAAATCAGATAAACATACATATAAACAATCTTAATCATAAAACATGATAACCCAACTGAAAGCAGTAATGATGGGTCCCATGATCTAGGAGCCACATCCATATAAGTATGCAGTTCTAATCAAATCATGTCTAGACTTGACTCGATCTATAACTCTAGGGATCCCGGGGTGAATAAAACGTCACTGGCTGTCACCTACCCAACCACTCGGGGCGACTGTACGTCTTATTCCTAGACTTCGGTCCGAGCTGTATCAACGGCTGGCAATAGGAGTAATGGCTACTCCTAAGCTGAGATACACCGAACGTCTAGAAGTCTGACAATGGCTGTCAAGACTTTCCTATCTTAAATGCAATGAATAACAATCTGTAAACAAAGCATAATCATATTCATAACTGAATATCACAATTATCTTACATGCTTGAATACAATTCTATAATCAAAGCAAAATCAGGTAACAATTTAAACAATAATCTAGTATGTGATTTTATTGGGAAACTCAAATTAATCTAATTTGAGTTATGCTTCCCGAATATCACATGAATTATACCTTTATCGTCCCGGTCTGACGAAGACGATGACCTGTATTCAACTTTGTCCATCCCGAATCTGAAATGACAATATCGAATACTCTGTATCAATGAATAACTCAAAATACAATCTGTTCTAATCAATACTCAACTCAGTACATATCTGATCAATATCTGAATAGGATACAATTCATTTCATATCATAGACATCCCAATATAATCGAAATCATATCTGAATCTGATTACTCCAAAACAACTGATGTTTCGACGGCATAACAATACAGTCTGAATAACCCCGTCAGTTCTGAACATCACACTATAATACTGGAACTCATAATCAATACCGGTATAACTCATAATCTCAATGATAACACCAATCTGATATTGAATCTCAGTCAAATCAACTCCAAAAATCATAACAATTACAGAAACAATCTGTTCTTTAATCTGACTTCAATTATACAATGTCTACTGTAGCAGAAACATCATATCTGAATCATATTCAATTCTGACAATATCATAAATTCAAATCTTGTCTAAACGTAACAAAACTTACATCCAGTTGTAGCCTACGCCGATAGGAACTCGGTACTGAAGTCGGATTTAGATTCTGATAACCAGAGCACTCGCAACCCAAATCAGAAATCAAACTTGCGCTCCCTCGTTTCCTTCTTCTTTTCCATTTCTGAATAATTGAGATACATATGTATATATATATATATACACGTTGCCTTCAATAGACCAAGTGGCAATTTGAGAATCTGCATGTCGCGCGCATATGCA
Organism: Primulina eburnea; assembly: GCF_022965805.1. NCBI lineage: Eukaryota > Viridiplantae > Streptophyta > Magnoliopsida > Lamiales > Gesneriaceae > Primulina > Primulina eburnea. The sequence goes on along the minus strand of NC_133105.1, from coordinate 32,072,364 downwards.
CCACGCTTTCCGCGCATATGCGCCCATGGCTCGGGACGCTACGCGCATATGCGCGCAGTCCGTCCGCGCATGTGCGCGCATGCCTCGGCCACCTCCGCGCATGTGCGCGACTTCATCCGCGCATGTGCGCGAAAGGTTCTGCCAATCTCGCGCAAGACTCGCGCACCTCCACGCGCATGTGCGCCCTCTCACTTCTTGCACACACATTTCACACCTTTATCATGTGTCCTAGTCCGATCCGTTCCGTCTATAATCATCTCGATTAATTCTATAAATCATTTCAGATTAATCTCAATTTACAGTAATCATATCCAAATCATTTCAGATTACGGTAATTAAATTCTCGGGCATTACAATGTAGTTGAAAATTGTGATTTTCATAAACATTATTGTGGACTAAATTAAATTAATTCAAGTGTTGAATTAATTAAACACTAGTGGACCTAGTAGAGTCTAAATAATTAAAAATAATTCAAGTGTTGAATTAATTAAATAAATTGAGTCTTGTAGAGCTCAATTAAAATAATTATTTAACTAGTGGGACTTGAATAAATTCAAGTAGTATTTAATTAATCTCAAATATGTTTGAGATAATTAAAATTTAGTCCATGGTTTTTAATGTGTTAAAAACCATATTATATATACATGACATGCTAGGGTTTGCATGCTTGGGAGGTGAAGAGGTGTGGATTAATTTTTATTAAAAATTCAAAAGCATGCAACTTTTGAGAGACAACTTTTCACACACCCAAGACTAGACTTCACACTCTCATTCCCTCTCATCCTCTTGGCCGAAATCCCTCTCCCAATTTCTCTCAAGTTTTCTTTTATTTTGTTCTTCAAAATTTTTGGAGAATAAAAACACTTCTCTTTGAAAAATCTTCTTGTTTTTCTAGTGCAAAACAAGAAGGGATTTACCTAGGTAGTGGTGGGCCTAATTCTTGAAGGAAAGGAGGTGAGCTTGTAGATATTCATCCATTCAAGAGCAAAAGTGTTCACACTTTAGTTGGTGCCATTCATCAACCTCAAGAGGTTGATAGGTAAAATTCTTAAACACTCTATGAATGTGTTTTTATTGTAAATCTTGCACAAGAACAAGGTGGCCGAAAATATGTGCTAAAAATTAAAAAATTTTGACTTCCGTTGCGCTTCGGCCACCGTAACCGGTCCGCTTTCAACCATATATACAACAATTCTAGTATGTGATTTTGGTTGGGAAAATCAAATGATATCTTATTTGAGTTGTGGCTTCCCAAACAAACATGGCTTATACCTTTCTTGTTGTGAAATAAATCGAAGTCTCGAAGTCGGGATACAAACATTGTCACTCCAAATCTGAAATGGCAATGTTGAGACATACAATATCAATTCCCAACTCAATTCAACACATAAACAAATCAATAATCAACTTCAGCACAAACTGACCGTATAACGGCGGAATTTCTCGATACCGATCAATCCAATTCTCAACAATCACATACCCCATATCAACAACTCATAATCCTCATCCAAGTACAATGTATCATGCTGAATTTACTTCATTTCAATTCAACATATATTCTGGAAAATCAATTAGATCTCATACGGTATCCGATAATCGATCCGATTACATTTCTACAATCCTCATAATCATAAGAACACATTCCATAACTCAAATCATAATTCTCCCAACACATATATATCAAGACATGCTGGAATTTATAATAATTGCATCTGATATCCGATATTCAATACGGTAATGAATATACGATGCTCATTATATCAAGAACACAATATAACCATCATATTATAATTTCCTCAATCCATAAAATCTGAACCATGATGGAATCGAAGGAAACTTACATCACCTAGAAGCCCTTGAAGCGAGGAGTTTAAAATCGAAATCGGATTAAAGTTTGAATGAGTAAATCTTGCACAAGCTCAATCACAAGATGCAATGCACATAAAGGATTTGTAGGATTCTCTCTCTCGGTCCTGCTGAAGATGGGGAAGGAATGAATCAGCACTACAACTTTATATATACCCTGCCATGTGTCATAACAAGGAACAAATGTGGCTTTCTCGCATGCAGCACCGCGGGTGCGGTCACGTTAGCACCGCGGGTGCGCTATGCTCTCGGCAACCCTATCATTTTCCCAAAATAGCGACCGCGGGTGCGGTCTTTCTGCACCGTGGGTGCGGTGATGCTACGAATAAAATTGCCCAACTTACTGTCCATGCACCGCAGGTGCGGTGTCTTACTATGCCGCGGGTGCGGTCTTGAAATTTCAAGCCAAGATTTAATTCATCATATTAATGACGATTAATGAATCTCGAGCCTTACATTTCTCCCCCTCTAAGAAATGATTTCGTCCTCGAAATCGCATGTCATTCTACCAATGCAAGCATCAAAAATAATAACATCAAAGTTAGATCAATACTTACATCATTGAAATAACTTGGGGTGTTTTTGTCGCATGTCTGCTTCTGTCTCCCATGTCGCTTCTTCAGCGCCGTGACTGTTAGAGTAGGTGCCCGTCGAGCCAAGTGTTGGCCGAGGGTTCATGACTAAACTCTATGTATAAACAGTCTTTATTTTAATAATATTTGAATTTATTGTTTTGGCACTTCTTTATCTGTATACCCATGCTAGTTGCATAGATAAAGCCCTTGAATATACAAATAGTAGAAAGAATATGAGATGCTCATATGATGAGTATCATGAAACTCGTATTTGCAATACTGTATATTCTAAACAGTTCCTAGTCGATTCAGCCGCCATTAAGAAGGATATAGGCCGCTCGAGTTAGAGACTAGTATCTGCGATGTGAGTACCATGTTTCATTGGTAGGGGACATTGTGATGTCCGAACATGCAGATAGGAGCTCCTTGTAGAGAGTGCACTGAACAACCCTCCATAAAAGGACTTTCCAAGTGGTTCTCACTTATCGAGTGGAAAAGTCCTGGTTTATGGTTGTACACCATTAGTCCTTATGACCCGGGACAACATTGAGACTCTATGTGCTAGAATTACACTTTGACTTTTTTACCAACTCTCATGGGGTCATCAGGTGGCAAGGTTGGGTGTTCTGTCGAAACATATAGGAGTCGATGCATTGTAGTCGGGGATTCACCGCTTACCTTCGGGTATGGATATCCTATGTGTTCTCATGTATGTGTAGGTTGAAATCTCTGATCAGAGTATGGTGGTAATTATGAAAGGGGTTTCATAGATTACACCATCGATGCAATTACGACATGACACATAGTATCGATTCATTGACAACTCTCGATAAACCAATGGTTGTCGAATCGGTCGAGATATATGAGTTGAAGGGACCGTACTGTACGCTAACCATAATTGAATGGTTCTTGCAGGCACTATCATTTGATACCTAGGGAATCATGTAAGCGATGCTGCTAGGCGTTTAACATGATTGGTTGGGTATTATCAGACTTGAGTTCTGACGTTCATATTATCAAGGAGTTGATAAGTAAGAGTGGATCAATTGGGGTATGCTCATATAAGGACATGTTTAGTCCAAATCACATGGAGATGTGAACCCACGGCTAGTTGTATCAATGAACCATTGAGGGCCACACAAGTGCTAGTTTTCTAGATCCCGTTGAGAAGTAAAATAGTTTGTCAATCACCTGCAAGAAGCCTGGACATTGGAGGCGTAACTGCAGGGAATATCTGCGCAGAAGGGTTCTGGCAAAGGTATTGTTCTATTATGAAGTAAATATCTCGATTAATTCTACTTCTTGGGTATTGGATACGGCTGTGGCTCACATCTCTGTAATGATTTGCAGTTGATGGGAAGAAGTAGGAGGCTCCGACAGGGTGAGACCTTCTTTGAGGATGGGCAGGGAGCAAGAGTTGCTGCCAAAGCCGTAGGAGATGTTTACTTGCTTTTGACAAATGATTTTAAGTTGGTTTTGAGAATGTTTTTATTGTACCAGGCTTGATTAAAAACATTATTCCTATCCTATGCTTGATATTGATGGATTTTCTTGTTTATTTGGCAAAGGTGTTTGCAATATTTAAAAGAATGAATGTTTAGTTGGTACCGGTGAACTTGAAAACAATCTCTACACCACTTAAATTAAAAGATATCCACTTAACATGTCCAAACGATAACACACAAATAAGCGCAAACAAGATACTCTTAATTCGGCACAATTTTGGCATGCTCGATTAGGTCATATTTCCCTAAGAAGGATGAACAAGCAGTGGGAGTTGGCATGTTTGATATGTCTGATATTAATGCTCTCACGACTTGTGAATCCTGTCTAAAAGGAAAGATGACCAAAATTCCCTTTAAGGGCCATGCGGAGCGAGCCAAAGGTTTATTGGATTTGATCCATACCGATGTGTGCGGTCCACTTAGCATCACCACTAAGCATGGACATTCCTACTTCATCACCTCCTTTACCGTGACTTTTCGAGGTATGGTATGTGTATTTGATGAAATACAAGTCTGAAGCCTTTGAAAGGTTCAAAGAATTCAAAGTGAAGTAGAGAAGCAATTGGGACGAAGCCAAGACACTTCGATCGGATCGAGGTAGTGAGTACTTGAGTGCCGAGTTCCAAGAGTATCTTAGAGAGAATGGGATTCTCTCGCAGTGGACTCGCTCGCTACACACACCACAGTTGAATGGTGTTTCGGAGCGTCGTAACCGGACTTTGATGGACATGGTACGGCTATGATGGGGTTCACGAGTTGCCGCCATCTTTTTGGGGATATGGCTTGAGACAGGGCACTGTTGTTGAACAATGTCCATACAAAGGCAGTTGACAAGACTCCATATGATATGGATGGGTAAGCCTCCCAAGTATTCTTATCTTAGAATATGGGGGTTTTCTGCTTATGTGAAGCAGACAGTGGGAGATAAATTGGATAGTCGATCCATTTTATGCTACTTTGTGGGATATCCAAGGAATTCCATTGGATATTATTTCTATCATCCCCAAGAACAAAGGTGTTTGTTTCTAGGAATGCAACCTTTTTGGAAAAGGAATTTCTATTGGATAGAAAGGGCGAGATGATAGAACTCGAAAGGTTCGAGAGACACCCACAGTTGTAGAACCCACACCCATGAGCTAAGTGAGGAGATACAAGCTCCTAGAAGATCCGAGAGGATCTCAAGACCACCTATGAGGTATGGTCTGCTTCTTGAAGAGGGCCATGATGAGCCTAATCTTGGATGTGATCCAAGGACCTTCAAGGAAGCGTTATCGGATGCCGATTCATCCAAGTGGCTTGAAGCAATGGAATCTGAGATGAATTCCATGCATTCAAACCAAGTGTGGAATCTTGTGGATCCACCTGAGGGAACTGTTCCCATAGGGTGTAAATGGATTTACAAGAGGAAACTTGGGGCGGATGGGAAGGTATTGACCTTCAAGCGCGATTATAGCAAAAGGGTATACTCAAGGCAAGGTGTTGACTATGAGGAAACCTTTTCTCCAGTTGCGATGTTCAATCCATTAGGATATTGCTAGCCATAGCTGCATGGTATGACTATGAGATATGGCAATGGATGTGAAGACAGCCTTCCTTAATGGGGATATTAAGGAAGAAATTTACTGTCTCAACCTGAGGGGTTTACATCTATCGGAAGTGAGCATATGGTATGCAAACTTCAAAGATCTATTTATGGTCTTAAGCAGGCATCGAGGAGTTGGAACAACAGATTCGATAGTACAATCAAAGAGTTTGGTTTTAAGAATCCTGGGAACCCTGTGTATAAGAAGGTCAGTGGGAGAGCTGTGACATTCCTTGTTCTTTAGGTTGATGACATTATACTCATTGGGAATGATGTAGGAATGTTGCAATCAACAGATATGGTTAGCAAGTAAGTTCTCAATGCAGGACTTGGGTGAAGCATCTTTTGTATTGGGAATACAGATCTATAGGATAGATCAAGAAGATTGCTTGGTCTCACCCATTCCACATACATTGTTACCATCGTGAAGCGGTTCTCGATGGATGAGTCCAAGAGAGGACATCTACCAATGTGTCATGGCGTGTCCCTATCCAAGTCTATTTCTCCCAACTGATGCAGAGATAGCGGCGATGACACGAATTCCGTATGCTTCGGCTATTGGTAGTATCATTTATGGGATGTCTACACGTCCTGACGTGGCATTTGTACTAAGTGTAGTGAGTAGATATCAATCCACCCTGGTCTTCCACACTGGAAAGCTGTGAAAGACATCCTCAAGTATTTGAGAAGGGCCAATAAGTTGTTCTTGGTCTATGGGGGTGGAGAACTGAAATTAGAAGGCTATACCGACTCTAGCTTCCAAAGCGATGTTGATGACTCGAAGTCAACCTCCGGATTCATATTCATGCTCAATGGTGGTGCTGTCTCTTGGAAGAGTTCCAAGCAAGACAGTACTGCGGATTCCACCACTAGGCAGAATACATTGCTGCATCAGCTGCAGCAAAGAGGCTGTTTGGATTACGAATTTCGTCCAAGAGTTGGGCGTCATTCCAAATGGAGTTGCTCCTATCCCGGTGATGTGCGACAACACGGGACCATAGCTCAGGCGAAGGAGCCAAGGTCTCATCAGAAGTCCAAACACGTATTGAGAAAGTACCACATCCTCAGAGAGATCGTGGAAAGAGGAGATGTCACGATTGACAAAGTCGGCTCCGCAGATAATTTTTGTTGATCCACTACACTAAGCCTTTACCAGGACCATCATTCGAGAAGCATCGCGAATCATGGGTCTGAAGTATATGGGTAGTTGGCTCTAGTGCAAGTGGGAGATTGTTAGGTAGGTGCACGTCGAGCCAAGTGTTGGCCGACTGTTCATGATGAAACTCTTTGTATAAACGATCTTTATTTTTTATAATTTGAATTTATAATTTGGCGCATCTTTATCTTTATACCCATGCGGTTGCATAGATAAAGTCCTTGAATAACATATAGTAAAAAGAATATGAGATGCTCATATGATGAGTATCATGAAACTCATATTGTAATACTGTATATTCTAAACGGTTCCTAGTCGATTCACGCCGCCACTAAGAAGATATAGGCCGCTCGATTAGAGACTAGTATCTGCGATATGAGTACCATGTTTCATTGGTAGGGGACATTGTGATGTCCGAGCATGCAAATAGGTGCTCCTGGTAGAGTGCACTTAACAACCCTCTATAAAGGACTTTTCAAGTGGTTCTCACTTATCGAGTGAAACGTCCTAGTTTATGGTTGTACACCATTGTCCTTATGACCCGAGACAACATTGAGACTCTATGTGCTAGCGTTTCACTTTGACTTGTTTACCGACTCTTGTGGGGTCGTCAGGTGGCAAGGTTGGGTATTACGACGAAACATATAGGAGTCGATGCATTGTAGCCGAGGGATTTACCGCTTACCTACGGTTATGGATATCCTATGTTTTTTCATGTATTTGTGGGTTGAAATCTCTGATCAGAGTATGGTGGTAATTTGAAAGGGTTTTTCATAGATTACACCATCGATGCAACCACAACATGACACATAGTATCGATTCATTGACAACTCTCGATAAACCAATAGTTGTCGATCGCGGTCGGAATAATGAGTTGAAGGGACCGTACTGTACGCTAACCATAATGAATGTTTCTTGCAGGCAGTATCATGTGATACCTAGGGAATCACGTAAGCGATGCTGCTAGGCGTTTAACGTGAATGGTTGGGTACTATCAGAGTTGAGTTCTGACGTTCTTATTATCAAGGAGTTGATAAGTAAGAATGGAGCAATTGGGGTATGCTCAAATAAACATATGTTTAGTCCGAATCACATGGAGATATGAACCCACGGCTAGTGTTTATCAATGAACCATTGAGGCCACACAAGTACTAGCTTTGTAAATCCCGATGAGAATAAATAGTTCAATGTGTTGAACGACTTATAAATGTGTTTAATAGAGTAAAGAAATAGAAGTATGACTTCTAAGAGATAAATATAAATTTTAATTTATGGAAGTGCTCCTAAGTTAAATTTGGCCAAGTAAATAATGTAGTGGGGACCCGGACGCTGATCTGTCTTATTAATCGTCGTTGGGATTTAATTATCAATTAAGATAAAACAGAGTCTAAAAATTTTTCTTTTTTTAAAATGTAACTGCGGAAGGTAATGGAATCTAAACAATATACATCTCTGTATAAAAACTACAGTTCAGTAGAAAAGTACAATACTGTACAACCTAAGTCTAGGTTCAATTACTAAATTCAAGTAATAAACCAAGTCTGCTACAAGTCCGGAATCACCACGCTAATTCGTCTTCTCTCATCGTCATCTCGACCCTGATCCAGCCCCACCTGTTGTCATGCACACATACAAAACAAGACAACAGCCAGATAACTCCGGTGAGAATAAATCCCAGTTAAAACATGGTAAGCATGTATATAAACAAACTAATTTATAAAACATGCTATCACGTATAAAAACAATCTATTTCATAATCTATGAAATTAATCAAATAAGCATGCAACTCAAATCAGATAAACATACTATAACAATCTTAATCATAAAACATGATACCCAACTGAAAGCATTAATGATGGTCCCATGATCTAGGAGCCACATCCATATAAGTTGCAGTTCTAATCAAATCATGTCTAGACTTGACTCGATCTATAACTCTAGGATCCCGGGGTGAATAAAACGTCACTGGCTGTCACCACCCAACCACTCGGGGCGATGTACGTCTTATTCCTAGACTTCGGTCCGAGCTGTATCAACGGCTGGCAATAGGAGTAATGGCTACTCCTAAGCTGAGATACACCGAACGTCTAGAAGTCTGACAATGGCTGTCAAGATTTCCTATCTTAAATGCAATGAATAACAATCTGTAAACAAACATATCATATTCATAACTGAATATCACATTATCTTACATGCTTGAATACAATTCTATAATCAAAGCAAAATCAGGTAACAATTTAAACAATAATCTAGTATGTGATTTATTGGGAAACTCAAATTAATCTAATTTGAGTTATGCTTCCCGATATCACATGAATTATACCTTTATCGTCCCGGTCTGACGAAGACGATGACCTGTATTCAACTTTGTCCATCCCGAATCTGAAATGACAATATCGAATACTCTGTATCAATGAATAACTCAAATACAATCTGTTCTAATCAATACTCACTCAGTACATATCTGATCAATATCTGAATAGGATACAATTCATTTCATATCATAGACATCCCAATATAATCGAAATCATATCTGAATCTGATTACTCCAAACACAACTGATGTCGTCGACGGCTAACAATACAGTCTGAATAACCCCGTCAGTTCTGAACATCACACTATAATACTGGAACTCATAATCAATACCGGTATAACTCATAATCTCAATGATAACACCAATCTGATATTGAATCTCAGTCAAATCAACTCAACAAATCATAACAATTACAGAAACAATCTGTTCTTTAATACTTCAATTATACAATGTCTACTGTAGCAAAACATCATATCTGAATCATATTCATTCTGACAATATCATAAATTCAAATCTTGTCTAAACGTAACAAAACTTACATCCATTTGTAGCCTACGCCGATAGGAACTCGGTACTGAAGTCGGATTTAGATTCTGATAACCAGAGCACTCGCAACCCAAATCAGAAATCAAACTTGCGCTCCCTCTTTTCCTTCTTCTTTTCTTCCATTTCTGAATAATTGAGATACATATGTATATATATATATATACACGTTGCCTTCAATAGACCAAGTGGCAATTTGAGAATCTGCATGTCGCGCGCTATGCACCACGCTTTCCGCGCATATGCCCCCATGGCTCGGGACGCTACGCGCATATGCGCGCAGTCCGTCCGCGCATGTGCCGCATGCCTCGGCCACCTCCGCGCATGTGCGCGACTTCATCCGCGCATGTGCGCGAAAGGTTCTGCCAATCTCGCGCAAGACTCGCGCACCTCCCACGCGCATGTCGCCCCTCTCACTTCTTGCACACACATTTCACACCTTTATCATGTGTCCTAGTCCGATCCGTTCCGTCTATAATCATCTCGATTAATTCTATAAATCATTTCAGATTAATCTCAATTTACAGTAATCATCCACAAATCATTTCAGATTACGGTAATTAAATTCTCGGCATTACATGTAGTTGAAAATTGTGATTTTCATAAACATTATTGTGGACTAAATTAAATTAATTCAAGTGTTGAATTAATAAACACTAGTGGACCTAGTAGAGTCTAAATAATTAAAATAATTCAAGTGTTGAATTAATTAAATAAATTGAGTCTTGTAGAGCTCAATTAAAATAATTATTTAACTAGTGGGACTTAATAAATTCAAGTAGTATTTAATTAATCTCAATTATGTTTGAGATAATTAAATTTAGTCCATGGTTTTTAATGTGTTAAAAACCATATAATTATACATGACATGCTAGGGTTTGCATGCTTGGGAGGTGAAGAGGTGTGGATTAATTTTTATTAAAAATTCAAAGCATGCAACTTTGAGAGACAATTTTCACACACCCAAGACTAGACTTCACACTCTCATTCCCTCTCATCCTCTTGGCCGAAATCCCTCTCCCAATTTCTCTCAAGTTTTCTTTTATTTTGTTCTTCAAAATTTTGGAGAATAAAAACACTTCTCTTTGAAAAATCTTCTTGTTTTTCTAGTGCAAAACAAGAAGGGATTTACCTAGGTAGTGGTGGGCTAATTCTTGAAGGAAAGAGGTGAGCTTTAGATATTCATCCATTCAAGCAAAAGTGTTCACACTTTAGTTGGTGCCATTCATCAACCTCAAGAGGTTGATAGGTAAAATTCTAAACACTCTATGAATGTGTTTTTTATTGTAAATCTTGCACAAGAACAGGTGGCCGAAAATATGTGCTAAAAAAAATCATGAAGGCCGAAAATTTTAGTAACAACAAAAAAAAAATTGTTTGGGCAGCTTGCTGCTGCCCGTGAAATCTCGGGCTGCCCGAGAATTTTGGGCAGCATATGGGGCAGCCTTCGGGCTGCCCGAAAGTTGCTGTTTTTAAAATAAAAAAAAAAAATTTTTTGTTGCCGGAATCCGACGACGGAGCTCCGGCGACGGCGATGACGGCTAGGGTTTCCAAAAGGATTTTTGGTTAATCCAAGTGTCATGGGACTTGAGATGTTGGGCCATTGGATGGCCAACATAATTTGTGAAATTTAAATGGGCCAAAATATTTTGGTGAAAAATGGTTTTTGGGCCCTTAAATTTAAATTTACAATTGTTGCACATATTTTCTCATAAATAAATAATTGAAGTAGGACTTTAATTATTTATAGTAAATTGTGATTTACAAGAAATTCGATTATAAATAAATTAATTTGAAAGTAGACAAAAGAGTTTATATACTTTGTTAATTTAATTTATAATTGTGGCGGTTAGTGATTGGATCAAGATATATAATATTGGATCAATTAATTATTGTGATAATTAATTGATGGTGTATGATATGTGATATTATGCATGAAGGATGATCAAAAGCCCAAGCCCAATTTGCTAGGTGTATGCTAGGATATTTGTGTTGTATGATTGTAATAATTATCAATTTAAAGTGGGCTTGGTTTATGGCCCGTTCCCACCCCATGAGATGTATCCCTATGTGCCATGGATATTTAATTGTAAATATTAGAATAGTGGAAGATCAACATTGGAAGATGGTGGCCTTGGTGATTATGAAGATCGAAGACATGTAATATTGGATGCGAATGTAATAATATAGTTGCATTTGCATCCCTTGCATTTACCCTAGGATTGGACCTAGGCCCGTGTTTAGCTCACACGGGCCATTAGTATTGGGGCAATTGATCATCCTTGTCTTGTTTTCTATTTATAATATATTTGCATGATATGTTATAAATAATGAGTATGTGCGTTATTATTATTATAATAACAAAGTTGCATGAATCCGGCAAACATACGATCAAACATGGCGAGCTTTTAAAATAAAATTAATGGTGAGACCTTTCAAAATTAAAAACCCTCATTTTGAATAAGATTCAAAATTAATATCAAGTCCGAAAAGGGGAATTATAAATTTGTTTATAATTTCCTTGTCTTCCAACGACAATGGATGCATGATGAACGCTACCCGTACTCGGGGCTCGGCTCATATTATTGAGGGGGCCCTGGGTGCCGGAAAGCTGTGACATCCATTGACATAGTGATGTGAACTACGTGGAACTCCCATGATTTCGGCTCATATTATTGAGGGAACTCATGGCGACCGTCCATTAAGGTTCAATATCGATGGGTTAGGCTTGACACGTGAAGATGAACGACGTCATATTATTGGGTCCTAATCAAACGTGAGACAAAAATATACGTAGAGGGTTGCATAGCGGTGCAATTGGAAACTACCTTTTAGGAATTGTGATTGGCCGATATTATTCGGGATCACAATTCGCTAATTGGACCTTACGTACCTACTGAGGAAAGTGTTTCCCGTTTTCACTAGAGGGTAGTGAAAATGTCAAAACAGTGGGAGCGATAATTTATAAAGTAAAAGTCCAAACTTTATATCTTATTAAATATTTTAAAATAGTCATTAACATTTATCTGTTTTACTTTTCAGTACAAATCTTTGACAATGTCATCAATTCGCAACCCGTTTTCCGTTATTCTAGAAAAACACGTTCTAACCGGACCTAACTATATCACTTGGCTAAGAAATCTAAAGATTGTCTTGAACTCGGAGAAAATTGCATACACACTGACTGAGTCGCCCCCTGCTGAGGCTCCGACCAGCTGCACTCCTGAGGAATTGCAGACCTACAAGGATTGGTGCGACCATGACTTGAAGGCGAGGTGTTATATGCAGGCTTCGATGAACGATGAGCTGCAGAGGCGATTCGAGGATGCTAAGAATGCTGCTGACATTCATATGCACCTCAAGGAGCTCTTCGGTGAGCAGACTCGGCCTTTGAGGCATGCCACAGTAAAGGGGCTCATCACTTTACGCATGCGAGATGGGACTTCGGTCCATGAGCATGGCCTAAAGTTGATTGGGCTCGTGGACAAGCTCGTTGGCATGGATTTGATCTTGCCATCGGAGTTGACCACGGATGTGTTGCTGTTGTCACTGCCTAGCTCTTTCGATCCTTTTGTCGTGAACTTCAATATGAACAAGCTCGAGCCCAGCCTTGAAGAGTTGGTGAACATGCTTGTGACCTTTGAGTCCACTATCAAAAAGGAGAAGTCGGTTCTTTATGTGGGATTTTCATCTGGCACGAAGACCGGTCCACCTGGGAAGGGAAAGAAGCGTTCTTTCCAGCGCCCCAAGAAGAGCGTGCCCTTGAAGAGGCAGACTCCGAGTCCCATAGTGGCAGCCGCGCCAGCCAAGGCTGAGAAGACAGTTGACATCTGTCATCACTGCAAGAAGCCTGGACATTGGAGGCGTAACTGCAGGGAATATCTTGCGCAGAAGGGTTCTGGCAAAGGTATGTTCTATATTGAAGTAAATATCTCGATTAATTCTACTTCTTGGGTATTGGATACCGGCTGTGGCTCACATCTCTGTAATGATTTGCAGGTGATGGGAAGAAGTAGGAGGCTCCGACAGGGTGAGACCTTCTTGAGGATGGGCAATGGAGCAAGAGTTGCTGCCAAAGCCGTAGGAGATGTTTACTTGCTTTTGAACAATGATTTTAAGTTGGTTTTGAGAGATGTTTTATTTGTACCAGGCTTGATTAAAAACATTATTTCCATTCCTATGCTTGATATTGATGGATTTTCTTGTTTATTTGGCAAAGGTGTTTGCAATATTTAAAAGAATGAATGTTTAGTTGGTACCGGTGAACTTGAAAACAATCTCTACACCTTAAAATTAAAAGATATTCCACTTAACAATGTCCAAACGATAACAACAACAAATAAGCGCAAACAAGATACTCTTAATTCGGCACAATTTTGGCATGCTCGATTAGGTCATATTTCCCTAAGAAGGATGAACAAGCTAGTGGGAGTTGGCATGTTTGATATGTCTGATATTAATGCTCTCACGACTTGTGAATCCTGTCTAAAAGGAAAGATGACCAAAATTCCCTTTAAGGGCCATGCGGAGCGAGCCAAAGGGTTATTGGATTTGATCCATACCGATGTGTGCGGTCCACTTAGCATCACCACTAAGCATGGACATTCCTACTTCATCACCTTTACCGATGACTTTTCGAGGTATGGGTATGTGTATTTGATGAAATACAAGTCTGAAGCCTTTGAAAGGTTCAAAGAATTCAGAAGTGAAGTAGAGAAGCAATTGGGACGAAGCATCAAGACACTTCGATCGGATCGAGGTAGTGAGTACTTGAGTGCCGAGTTCCAAGAGTATCTTAGAGAGAATGGGATTCTCTCGCAGTGGACTCCGCTCGCTACACCACAGTTGAATGGTGTTTCGGAGCGTCGTAACCGGACTTTGATGGACATGGTACGGTCTATGATGGGGTTCACGGAGTTGCCGCCATCTTTTTGGGGATATGCGCTTGAGACAGCGGCACTGTTGTTGAACAATGTCCATACAAAGGCAGTTGACAAGACTCCATATGAGATATGGATGGGTAAGCCTCCCAAGTATTCTTATCTTAGAATATGGGGGTTTTCTGCTTATGTGAAGCAGACAGTGGGAGATAAATTGGATAGTCGATCCATTTTATGCTACTTTGTGGGATATCCAAGGAATTCCATTGGATATTATTTCTATCATCCCCAAGAAACAAAGGTGTTTGTTTCTAGGAATGCAACCTTTTTGGAAAAGGAATTTCTATTGGATAGAAAGGGCGAGATGATAGAACTCGAAGAGGTTCGAGAGACACCCACAGTTGTAGAACCCACACCCAATGAGCTAAGTGAGGAGATACAAGCTCCTAGAAGATCCGAGAGGATCTCAAGACCACCTATGAGGTATGGTCTGCTTCTTGAAGAGGGCCATGATGAGCCTAATCTTGGATGTGATCCAAGGACCTTCAAGGAAGCGTTATCGGATGCCGATTCATCCAAGTGGCTTGAAGCAATGGAATCTGAGATGAATTCCATGCATTCAAACCAAGTGTGGAATCTTGTGGATCCACCTGAGGGAACTGTTCCCATAGGGTGTAAATGGATTTACAAGAGGAAACTTGGGGCGGATGGGAAGGTATTGACCTTCAAGGCGCGATTAGTAGCAAAAGGGTATACTCAAAGGCAAGGTGTTGACTATGAGGAAACCTTTTCTCCAGTTGCGATGTTCAAGTCCATTAGGATATTGCTAGCCATAGCTGCATGGTATGACTATGAGATATGGCAGATGGATGTGAAGACAGCCTTCCTTAATGGGGATATTAAGGAAGAAATTTACATGTCTCAACCTGAGGGGTTTACATCTATCGGAAGTGAGCATATGGTATGCAAACTTCAAAGATCTATTTATGGTCTTAAGCAGGCATCGAGGAGTTGGAACAACAGATTCGATAGTACAATCAAAGAGTTTGGTTTTACTAAGAATCCTGAGGAACCCTGTGTATAAGAAGGTCAGTGGGAGAGCTGTGACATTCCTTGTTCTTTATGTTGATGACATTATACTCATTGGGAATGATGTAGGAATGTTGCAATCAACAAAGATATGGTTAGCAAGTAAGTTCTCAATGCAGGACTTGGGTGAAGCATCTTTTGTATTGGGAATACAGATCTATAGAGATAGATCAAGAAGATTGCTTGGTCTCACCCATTCCACATACATTGTTACCATCGTGAAGCGGTTCTCGATGGATGAGTCCAAGAGAGGACATCTACCAATGTGTCATGGCGTGTCCCTATCCAAGTCTATGTCTCCCAAGACTGATGCAGAGATAGCGGCGATGACACGAATTCCGTATGCTTCGGCTATTGGTAGTATCATGTATGGGATGATATCTACACGTCCTGACGTGGCATTTGTACTAAGTGTAGTGAGTAGATATCAATCCAACCCTGGTCTTCCACACTGGAAAGCTGTGAAAGACATCCTCAAGTATTTGAGAAGGGCCAATAAGTTGTTCTTGGTCTATGGGGGTGGAGAACTGAAATTAGAAGGCTATACCGACTCTAGCTTCCAAAGCGATGTTGATGACTCGAAGTCAACCTCCGGATTCATATTCATGCTCAATGGTGGTGCTGTCTCTTGGAAGAGTTCCAAGCAAGACAGTACTGCGGATTCCACCACTGAGGCAGAATACATTGCTGCATCAGCTGCAGCAAAGGAGGCTGTTTGGATTACGAATTTCGTCCAAGAGTTGGGCGTCATTCCAAATGGAGTTGCTCCTATCCCGGTGATGTGCGACAACACGGGAGCCATAGCTCAGGCGAAGGAGCCAAGGTCTCATCAGAAGTCCAAACACGTATTGAGAAAGTACCACATCCTCAGAGAGATCGTGGAAAGAGGAGATGTCACGATTGACAAAGTCGGCTCCGCAGATAATGTTGTTGATCCACTAACTAAGCCTTTACCAGGACCATCATTCGAGAAGCATCGCGAATCAATGGGTCTGAAGTATATGGGTAGTTGGCTCTAGTGCAAGTGGGAGATTGTTAGAGTAGGTGCACGTCGAGCCAAGTGTTGGCCGACTGTTCATGATGAAACTCTTTGTATAAACGATCTTTATTTTTAATAATATTTGAATTTATTAATTTGGCGCATCTTTATCTTTATACCCATGCGAGTTGCATAGATAAAGTCCTTGAATATACATATAGTAGAAAGAATATGAGATGCTCATATGATGAGTATCATGAAACTCATATTTGTAATACTGTATATTCTAAACGGTTCCTAGTCGATTCAGCCGCCACTAAGAAGGATATAGGCCGCTCGAGTTAGAGACTAGTATCTGCGATATGAGTACCATGTTTCATTGGTAGGGGACATTGTGATGTCCGAGCATGCAAATAGGTGCTCCTGGTAGAGTGCACTTAACAACCCTCTATAAAGGACTTTTCAAGTGGTTCTCACTTATCGAGTGGAAACGTCCTAGTTTATGGTTGTACACCATTAGTCCTTATGACCCGAGACAACATTGAGACTCTATGTGCTAGCGTTTCACTTTGACTTGTTTACCGACTCTTGTGGGGTCGTCAGGTGGCAAGGTTGGGTATTACGACGAAACATATAGGAGTCGATGCATTGTAGCCAGGGGATTTACCGCTTACCTACGGGTATGGATATCCTATGTGTTTTTCATGTATGTGTGGGTTGAAATCTCTGATCAGAGTATGGTGGTAATTATGAAAGGGGTTTCATAGATTACACCATCGATGCAACCACAACATGACACATAGTATCGATTCATTGACAACTCTCGATAAACCAATAGTTGTCGAATCGGTCGGAATATATGAGTTGAAGGGACCGTACTGTACGCTAACCATAATTGAATGTTTCTTGCAGGCAGTATCATGTGATACCTAGGGAATCACGTAAGCGATGCTGCTAGGCGTTTAACGTGAATGGTTGGGTACTATCAGAGTTGAGTTCTGACGTTCTTATTATCAAGGAGTTGATAAGTAAGAATGGAGCAATTGGGGTATGCTCAAATAAGACATGTTTAGTCCGAATCACATGGAGATATGAACCCACGGCTAGTTGTATCAATGAACCATTGAGGGCCACACAAGTACTAGCTTTGTAAATCCCGATGAGAAGTAAATAGTTCAATGTGTTGAACGACTTATAAATGTGTTTATAAGAGTAAAGAAAAATAGAAGTATGACTTCTAAGAGATAAATATAAATTTTAATTTATGGAAGTGCTCCTAAGATTAAAATTTGGCCAAGTAAATAATGTATGTGGGGACCCGGACGCTGATCTGTCTTATTAATCGTCGTTGGGATTTAATTATCAATTAAGATAAAACAGAGTCTAAAAATTTTTCTTTTTTTAAAATGTAACTGCGGAAGGTAATGGAATCTAAACAATATACATCTCTGTATAAAAACTACAGTTCAGTAGAAAAGTACAATACTGTACAACCTAAGTCTAAGGTTCAATTACTAAATTCAAGTAATAAACCAAGTCTGCTACAAGTCCGGAATCACCACGCTAATTCGTCTTCTCTCATCGTCATCTCGACCCTGATCCAGCCCCACCTGTTGTCATGCACACATACAAAACAAGACAACAGCCAGATAACTCCGGTGAGAATAAATCCCAGTATAAAACATGGTAAGCATGTATATAAACAAACTAATTTATAAAACATGCTATCACGTATAAAAACAATCTATTTCATAATCTATGAAATTAATCAAATAAGCATGCAACTCAAATCAGATAAACATACATATAAACAATCTTAATCATAAAACATGATAACCCAACTGAAAGCAGTAATGATGGGTCCCATGATCTAGGAGCCACATCCATATAAGTATGCAGTTCTAATCAAATCATGTCTAGACTTGACTCGATCTATAACTCTAGGGATCCCGGGGTGAATAAAACGTCACTGGCTGTCACCTACCCAACCACTCGGGGCGACTGTACGTCTTATTCCTAGACTTCGGTCCGAGCTGTATCAACGGCTGGCAATAGGAGTAATGGCTACTCCTAAGCTGAGATACACCGAACGTCTAGAAGTCTGACAATGGCTGTCAAGACTTTCCTATCTTAAATGCAATGAATAACAATCTGTAAACAAAGCATAATCATATTCATAACTGAATATCACAATTATCTTACATGCTTGAATACAATTCTATAATCAAAGCAAAATCAGGTAACAATTTAAACAATAATCTAGTATGTGATTTTATTGGGAAACTCAAATTAATCTAATTTGAGTTATGCTTCCCGAATATCACATGAATTATACCTTTATCGTCCCGGTCTGACGAAGACGATGACCTGTATTCAACTTTGTCCATCCCGAATCTGAAATGACAATATCGAATACTCTGTATCAATGAATAACTCAAAATACAATCTGTTCTAATCAATACTCAACTCAGTACATATCTGATCAATATCTGAATAGGATACAATTCATTTCATATCATAGACATCCCAATATAATCGAAATCATATCTGAATCTGATTACTCCAAAACAACTGATGTTTCGACGGCATAACAATACAGTCTGAATAACCCCGTCAGTTCTGAACATCACACTATAATACTGGAACTCATAATCAATACCGGTATAACTCATAATCTCAATGATAACACCAATCTGATATTGAATCTCAGTCAAATCAACTCCAAAAATCATAACAATTACAGAAACAATCTGTTCTTTAATCTGACTTCAATTATACAATGTCTACTGTAGCAGAAACATCATATCTGAATCATATTCAATTCTGACAATATCATAAATTCAAATCTTGTCTAAACGTAACAAAACTTACATCCAGTTGTAGCCTACGCCGATAGGAACTCGGTACTGAAGTCGGATTTAGATTCTGATAACCAGAGCACTCGCAACCCAAATCAGAAATCAAACTTGCGCTCCCTCGTTTCCTTCTTCTTTTCCATTTCTGAATAATTGAGATACATATGTATATATATATATATACACGTTGCCTTCAATAGACCAAGTGGCAATTTGAGAATCTGCATGTCGCGCGCATATGCACCACGCTTTCCGCGCATATGCGCCCATGGCTCGGGACGCTACGCGCATATGCGCGCAGTCCGTCCGCGCATGTGCGCGCATGCCTCGGCCACCTCCGCGCATGTGCGCGACTTCATCCGCGCATGTGCGCGAAAGGTTCTGCCAATCTCGCGCAAGACTCGCGCACCTCCACGCGCATGTGCGCCCTCTCACTTCTTGCACACACATTTCACACCTTTATCATGTGTCCTAGTCCGATCCGTTCCGTCTATAATCATCTCGATTAATTCTATAAATCATTTCAGATTAATCTCAATTTACAGTAATCATATCCAAATCATTTCAGATTACGGTAATTAAATTCTCGGGCATTACAATGTAGTTGAAAATTGTGATTTTCATAAACATTATTGTGGACTAAATTAAATTAATTCAAGTGTTGAATTAATTAAACACTAGTGGACCTAGTAGAGTCTAAATAATTAAAAATAATTCAAGTGTTGAATTAATTAAATAAATTGAGTCTTGTAGAGCTCAATTAAAATAATTATTTAACTAGTGGGACTTGAATAAATTCAAGTAGTATTTAATTAATCTCAAATATGTTTGAGATAATTAAAATTTAGTCCATGGTTTTTAATGTGTTAAAAACCATATTATATATACATGACATGCTAGGGTTTGCATGCTTGGGAGGTGAAGAGGTGTGGATTACTTTTTATTAAAAATTCAAAAGCATGCAACTTTTGAGAGACAACTTTTCACACACCCAAGACTAGACTTCACACTCTCATTCCCTCTCATCCTCTTGGCCGAAATCCCTCTCCCAATTTCTCTCAAGTTTTCTTTTATTTTGTTCTTCAAAATTTTTGGAGAATAAAAACACTTCTCTTTGAAAAATCTTCTTGTTTTTCTAGTGCAAAACAAGAAGGGATTTACCTAGGTAGTGGTGGGCCTAATTCTTGAAGGAAAGGAGGTGAGCTTGTAGATATTCATCCATTCAAGAGCAAAAGTGTTCACACTTTAGTTGGTGCCATTCATCAACCTCAAGAGGTTGATAGGTAAAATTCTTAAACACTCTATGAATGTGTTTTTATTGTAAATCTTGCACAAGAACAAGGTGGCCGAAAATATGTGCTAAAAATTAAAAAATTTTGACTTCCGTTGCGCTTTCGGCCACCGTAACCGGTCCGCTTTCAACCATATATACAACAATTCTAGTATGTGATTTTGGTTGGGAAAATCAAATGATATCTTATTTGAGTTGTGGCTTCCCAAACAAACATGGCTTATACCTTTCTTGTTGTGAAATAAATCGAAGTCTCGAAGTCGGGATACAAACACTGTCACTCCAAATCTGAAATGGCAATGTTGAGACATACAATATCAATTCCCAACTCAATTCAACACATAAACAAATCAATAATCAACTTCAGCACAAACTGACCGTATAACGGCGGAATTTCTCGATACCGATCAATCCAATTCTCAACAATCACATACCCCATATCAACAACTCATAATCCTCATCCAAGTACAATGTATCATGCTGAATTTACTTCATTTCAATTCAACATATATTCTGGAAAATCAATTAGATCTCATACGGTATCCGATAATCGATCCGATTACATTTCTACAATCCTCATAATCATAAGAACACATTCCATAACTCAAATCATAATTCTCCCAACACATATATATCAAGACATGCTGGAATTTATAATAATTGCATCTGATATCCGATATTCAATACGGTAATGAATATACGATGCTCATTATATCAAGAACACAATATAACCATCATATTATAATTTCCTCAATCCATAAAATCTGAACCATGATGGAATCGAAGGAAACTTACATAACCTAGAAGCCCTTGAAGCGAGGAGTTTAAAATCGAAATCGGATTAAAGTTTGAATGAGTAAATCTTGCACAAGCTCAATCACAAGATGCAATGCACATAAAGGATTTGTAGGATTCTCTCTCTCGGTCCTGCTGAAGATGGGGAAGGAATGAATCAGCACTACAACTTTATATATACCCTGCCATGTGTCATAACAAGGAACAAAGGTGGCTTTCTCGCATGCAGCACCGCGGGTGCGGTCACGTTAGCACCGCGGGTGCGCTATGCTCTCGGCAACCCTATCATTTTCCCAAAATAGCGACCGCGAGTGCGGTCTTTCTGCACCGTGGGTGCGGTGATGCTACGAATAAAATTGCCCAACTTACTGTCCATGCACCGCAGGTGCGGTGTCTTACTATGCCGCGGGTGCGGTCTTGAAATTTCAAGCCAAGATTTAATTCATCATATTAATGACGATTAATGAATCTCGAGCCTTACATTTCTCCCCCTCTAAGAAATGATTTCGTCCTCGAAATCGCATGTCATTCTACCAATGCAAGCATCAAAAATAATAACATCAAAGTTAGATCAATACTTACATCATTGAAATAACTTAGGGTGTTTTTGTCGCATGTCTGCTTCTGTCTCCCATGTCGCTTCTTCAGCGCCGTGACTGTTAGAGTAGGTGCCCGTCGAGCCAAGTGTTGGCCGAGGGTTCATGACTAAACTCTATGTATAAACAGTCTTTATTTTAATAATATTTGAATTTATTGTTTTGGCACTTCTTTATCTGTATACCCATGCTAGTTGCATAGATAAAGCCCTTGAATATACAAATAGTAGAAAGAATATGAGATGCTCATATGATGAGTATCATGAAACTCGTATTTGCAATACTGTATATTCTAAGCAGTTCCTAGTCGATTCAGCCGCCATTAAGAAGGATATAGGCCGCTCGAGTTAGAGACTAGTATCTGCGATGTGAGTACCATGTTTCATTGGTAGGGGACATTGTGATGTCCGAACATGCAGATAGGAGCTTCTTGTAGAGAGTGCACTGAACAACCCTCCATAAAAGGACTTTCCAAGTGGTTCTCACTTATCGAGTGGAAAAGTCCTGGTTTATGGTTGTACACCATTAGTCCTTATGACCCGGGACAACATTGAGACTCTATGTGCTAGAATTACACTTTGACTTGTTTACCAACTCTCATGGGGTCATCAGGTGGCAAGGTTGGGTGTTCTGTCGAAACATATAGGAGTCGATGCATTGTAGTCGGGGATTCACCGCTTACCTTCGGGTATGGATATCCTATGTGTTCTCATGTATGTGTAGGTTGAAATCTCTGATCAAAGTATGGTGGTAATTATGAAAGGGGTTTCATAGATTACACCATCGATGCAACTACGACATGACACATAGTATCGATTCATTGACAACTCTCGATAAACCAATGGTTGTCGAATCGGTCGAGATATATGAGTTGAAGGGACCGTACTGTACGCTAACCATAATTGAATGGTTCTTGCAGGCACTATCATTTGATACCTAGGGAATCATGTAAGCGATGCTGCTAGGCGTTTAACATGATTGGTTGGGTATTATCAGACTTGAGTTCTGACGTTCATATTATCAAGGAGTTGATAAGTAAGAGTGGATCAATTGGGGTATGCTCATATAAGGACATGTTTAGTCCAAATCACATGGAGATGTGAACCCACGGCTAGTTGTATCAATGAACCATTGAGGGCCACACAAGTGCTAGCTTTCTAGATCCCGTTGAGAAGTAAAATAGTTCAATGTGTTGAACGACTTATAAATGAGTTTATAAGCGTAAGGAAAAATAGAAGTATGACTTCTATGAGATAAATGTAATTTTAATTTATGAATGTGTTCTTAAATTAAAAGTTGGCCAAATAAATAATGTATTTGAAAATTGTTATTTTCATAAACATTATTATGGACTAAATTAAATTAATTCAAGTGTTGAATTAATTAAAC
This sequence comes from Primulina eburnea, assembly GCF_022965805.1. Classification (NCBI taxonomy): domain Eukaryota; kingdom Viridiplantae; phylum Streptophyta; class Magnoliopsida; order Lamiales; family Gesneriaceae; genus Primulina; species Primulina eburnea. Next base: position 32,048,948 of record NC_133105.1, on the reverse strand, counting down.
ACTAGTGGACCTAGTAGAGTCCAAATAATTAAATTAATTCAAGTGTTGAATTGATTAAATCAAATTGAGTCTTGTAGAGCTCATTTTAAATAAATTATTTAACTAGTGGACTTGAGTAAATTCAAGTAATATTTAATTAGTCTCAATATGTTTGAGATAATTAAATTTAGTCCATGGATTTTTATTTGTTAAAAATCAAATTAGATATGCATGCATGGGAGATGAAAGGTTGGGGAGACAACTTGTGCAAAGTCCAAGGCATGGCATTGGAGTACACAACTACTTTTCCCACAACGAAGACTAGTCTTCCCTCCTCCCATTTTTGTATGAGCATGGCCGAAACTTGTGTATCATTCTCACCAAACTTTCTCTCAATTTTTCTCTTCAAGTGTTGAGGAAGAAAAATACTTCTCCTTGAAAAATCCTTTTATTTTTCTAGTGCAAAATAAGAGGGGTTCTAGTTTGCAAGTGGTGGGCCTAATTTGAAGGAAAGAAAGGAGTCCAAGGAAGCTTGTAGATCTTCATTCCATTCAAGAGCCAAGTTGTTTACAACTTGGTTGGAGCCATCATCAACCTTAAGAGGTTGATAGGTAACTATTTCTAAACACACTATGAATGTCATTTTGGTGTTTTATTGTATTTCCTATAAAAATCTTGAGGTGGCCGAAATTCCTATGTAAAATCGAAAATTTTTGTGCTTCCGTTGCGTTTCCGGCCACCGTAACCAATCCCCTTTCAAGTGATATCAGAGCTATGGTTACATTTTTTTGTAGCAAATACAAGATATTATATTGAGATTGATTTCTAACTGCTTGAGAAATATTTTTGCAACAAGAACAAGGCCGAAATTTTTCATTTTTGGGCAGCAAGTTGCTGCCCATTTCGGGCACCTCGGGCTGCCCGAGGGGCTGCCCGAAACGGGCAGCAAGGGCAGCCCTAGGGGCTGCCCGAAACCCCTATGTTTTAATAAAAAAAATATATATATATTTTTGTTGCCGGAATCCGGCGACGGAGCTCCGGCGACGGCGACGACGGCTAGGGTTTCCAAAAGTGTTTTGGAATATCAAAGTGTCATGGGCCTTGAGTTGTTGGGCCATTGGATGGCTAACATATTTGTGAATTTTAAATGGGCCAAAACGTTTTTGGTGAAAAATGAATTTTTGGGCCCTTAATTTTAAAATTACAAAAGTTGCAAACATTTTCTCATGAAATAAATATTTTAAGTTGGACTTTTAATATTTATAGTAAATGGTGATTTACAAGAAATTCGGTTATAAATAAATTAATTTGAAAGTAGACAAAGGTGTTTGTATACTTTGTTAATTTAGTTTATAATCGTGGCGGTTAGTGATTGGATCAAGATATATAATATTGGATCAATTAATTATTGTGATAATTAATTGATGGTGTATGATATGTGATATTATGCATGAAGGATGATCAAAAGCCCAAGCCCAATTTGCTAGGTGTATGCTAGGATATTTTGTGTTGAATGATTGTAATAATTATCAATTTATAAAGTGGGCTTGGTTTATGACCCGTTCCCACCCCATGAGATGTATCCCTATTTGCCATGGATATTTATTTGTAAATATTAGTATAGTGGATGATCAAGATTAGAAGATGGTCGCCATGATGATTATGAAGATCGAAGACATGTAAATATTGGAAGATTATGTAATAGTTGCATTTGCATCCCGTGCATTTCCCTAGGACTGGACCTAGGCCCGTGTTTAGCTCACACGGTCCGTTAGTATTGGGGCGATTGATCATCCTTGTTTGTTTACTGTTTATAATATATGCATGATATGTTATAAATAATGGGTATGTGCTTTATTATTATGATAATAACAAAGTTGCATGAATCCGGCAAACATACGATCAAACATGGCGAGTTTTTAAATAAAATTAATGATGAGACCTTTCAAAATTAAAAACCCTCATTTTGAATAAGATTCAAAATTAATATCAAGCCCGAAAAGGGGAATTATAAATTTGTTTAAAATTTCCATGTCTTCCATCGACAAATGGGTGCATGACGAATCGCTACCCGTACGGGGCTCGGCTCATATTATTGGGGGGGCCCTTCGTACCAGAAAGCTGTGACATCCATTTGACATGGTGATGTGAACTACGTGGAACTCCCATGACTTCGGCTCAGATAATTGAGGGAACTCATGGCGACCGTCCATTAAGGTTCAACATCGATGGGTAAGGCTTGACACGTAAAGATGAACGACGTCAATATTGGGTCCTAATCAAACGTGAGACAAAAGTTTACGTTAAGTGTTGCATTGTGATGCAATTGGAAACTACCTTTTAGGATTGTGATTGGCTGATATTATTCGGGATCATAATTCGCTAATTGGACCTTACGTACCTACTGAGGAAAGGAGTTTCCCGTTTTCACTAGAGGGTAGTGAAAATGTCAAAACAGTGGGAGCGAAAATTTATAAAGTTAAAGTCCAAACTTTATATCTTATTAAATATTTTAAAATAGTCATTAACATTTATCTGTTTTACTTTTCAGTACAAAATTTGACAATGTCTTCAATTCGCAATCCACTTTCTGCCATACTCGAAAAACACGCTCTAACCAGACCTAACTATATCACATGGCTAAGAAATCTAAAGATCGTCTTGAACTCGGAGAAAATTGCATATACACTGACTGAGTCGCCCCCTGCTGAGGCTCCGACTAGCTGCACTCCTGAGGAATTTCAGACCTACAAGGATTGGTGTGACCATGACTTGAAGGCTAGGTGTTATATGCAGGCTTCTATGAACGATGAGCTGCAGAGGCATTTCGAGGATGCAAAGAATGCTGCTGACATTCATATGCACCTCAAAGAGCTCTTTGGTGAGCAGACTCGACCTCTTAGGCATGCCACAGTCAAGAAGCTCATCACTTTACGCATGCGAGATGGGGCCTCGGTCCATGAGCATGGCCTAAAGTTGATTGGGCTCGTGGACAAACTCGTTGGCATGGATCTGATCTTGCCTTCGGAGTTGACCACCGACGTGTTGCTGTTGTCCCTGCCTAGCTCGTTTGATCCTTTTGTGGTGAATTTCAATATGAACAAGATGGAGCCGACCCTTGAGGAGTTGGTGAATATGCTTGTGACTTTTGAGTCCACTATCAAGAAAGAGAAGTCGGTTCTTTATGTGGGTTCTTCATCTGGTACGAAGACCGATCCAAGTGGCAAGGGAAAGAAGCGTTCATTCCAACGTCCCAAGAAGAATGTGCCCTTGAAGAGGCAAGCTCCGAGTCCTGTTGTGGTAGCCACACCAGTGAAGGCTAACAAGGCTGTTGACGTTTGTCATTACTGCAAGAAGCCTGGACATTGGAGGCGTAACTGCAGGGAATATCTTGCCCAGAAGGGTTCTGGAAACGGTATGTTCTATATTGAAGTGAACATTTCAATTAACTCTACTTCTTGGGTATTGGATACCGGCTGTGGCTCACATCTCTGTAATGATTTGCATGTGATGGGAAGAAGTAGAAGGCTTAGAAAAGGTGAGACCTTTTTGAGGATGGGCAATGGAGCAAGGGTTGCTGCCAAGGCCGTAGGAGATGTTTACTTGCTTTTGAACAATGATTTTAAGTTAATTTTGAGAGATGTTTTGTTTGTACCCGACTTGGTGAAAAACATTATTTCCATTTCTATGTTGGACAAAGATGGATTTTCTTGTTTATTTAGCAAAGGTGTTTGCAACATTTACAAGAATGAATGTTTAGTTGGTACCGGGGAACTTGAAAACGATCTCTATAACTTAAATTGAAAGATATTCCACTAAACAATGTCCAAGCGATAATAACAACAAACAAGAGAAAACAAGATACTCTAAATTCGGCACAATTATGGCATGCTCGATTAGGACATATTTCCTTAAGAAGGATGAACAAGCTAGTGGGAGTTGGCATGTTTGATATGTCTGATATTAATGCTCTCACGACTTGTGAATCCTGTCTGAAAGGAAAGATGACCAAAATTCCCTTTAAGGGCCATGTGGAGCGAGCCAAAGGGTTATTGGATTTGATCCATACCGATGTATGCGGTCCGCTTAGCATCACCACTAAGCATGGACATACCTACTTCATCACCTTTACCGATGATTTCTCAAGGTATGGGTATGTGTATTTGATGAAATACAAATCTGAAGCTTTTGAAAGGTTCAAAGAATTCAGAAGTAAAGTAGAGAATCAGTTGGGACGAAGCATCAAGACACTTCGATCGGATCGAGGTGGTGAGTACTTGAGTGCCGAGTTCCAAGAGTATCTAAGGGAGAATGGGATTCTCTCGCAGTGGACTCCGCCCGCTACACCACAGTTGAATGGTGTTTCGGAGCGTCGTAACCGGACTTTGATGGACATGGTTCGGTCTATGATGGGGTTCACGGAGTTGCCGCCATCCTTTTGGGGATATGCGCTTGAGACAGCGGCACTGTTGTTGAACAATGTCCATACAAAAGCAGTTGATAAGACACCATATGAGATATGGATGGGTAAGCCACCCAAATATTCATATTTTAGAATATGGGGGTGCCCTTCTTATGTGAAGCAGGTAGTGGGAGATAAATTGGACTGTCGATCCATTTTATGTTACTTTGTGGGATATCCAAGGAATTCAGCTGGATATTATTTCTATCATCCCTAAGAAACAAAGGTGTTTGTTTCTAGGAATGCAACCTTTTTGGAAAGGGAATTTCTATTGAATAGAAAAGGAGAGATGATAGAAATCGAAGAAGTTCGAGAGACACCCAAAATTGTAGAACCCACACCCGAAGAGCCAAGGGAGGAGATACAAGCTCCTAGAAGATCCGAGAGAGTCTCGAGACCACCTATGAGGTATGGTCTGCTTCTTGAAGAGGGCCATGATGAGCCTAACCTTGAATGTGATCCAAGGACCTTCAAGGAAGCGTTATCTGATGCCGATTCATCCAAGTGGTTTGAAGCAATGGAATCTGAGATGAATTCCATGCATTCGAACCAAGTGTGGAATCTTGTGGATCCACCTGAGGGAACTGTTCCCATAGGGTGTAAATGGATTTACAAGAGGAAACTTGGGGCGGATGGGAAGGTATTGACCTTCAAGGTGCGATTGGTGGCAAAAGGATATACTCAAAGACAAGGAGTTGACTTTGAGGAAACCTTTTCTCCAGTCGCAATGTTCAAGTCCATAAGGATTTTGCTAGCCATAGCTGCATGGTATGACTATGAGATATGGCAGATGGATGTTAAGACAGCCTTTCTTAATGGGAATATTAAGGAAGAGATTTACATGTCTCAACCCGAAGGGTTTACATCTATCGGAAGTGAGCATATGGTATTCAAACTTCAAAAATCTATTTATGGTCTAAAGCAGGCATCTAGGAGTTGGAACCTCAGATTCGATAGTACAATCAAAGAGTTTGGTTTTGCTAAGAATCCTGAGGAACCATGTGTGTATAAGAAGGTTAGTGGGAGTGCTGTGACATTCCTAGTGTTGTATGTTGATGACATTCTACTCATTGGGAATGATGTAGGAATGTTGCAATCAACTAAGATATGGTTAGCGAGTAAGTTCTCGATGCAGGACTTGGGTGAAGCATCTTTTGTATTAGGAATACAGATCTATAGAGATAGATAAAAAATATTGCTTGGTCTCACCCAGTCCACATACATTGATACCATCGTGAAGCGGTTCTCGATGAATGAGTCCAAGAGAGGATATCTACCAATGTGTCATGGTGTGTCCCTATCCAAGTCTATGTCTCCCAAGACTGATGCAGAGATAGCGGCGATGACCAGCATTCCTTATGCATCTGCGATTGGTAGCATCATGTATGGGATGATATCTACACGTCCTGACGTGGCCTTTGCACTAAGTGTAGTGAGTAGATATCAATCCAACCCTGGTCTTCCACACTGGAAAGCTGTGAAAGACATCCTCAAGTATTTGAGAAGGACCAATAAATTGTTCTTGGTCTATGGGGGTGGAGAACTGAAATTGGAAGGCTATACCGACTCCAGCTTCCAAAGCGATATTGATGACTCGAAGTCAACCTCTGGATTCATATTCATGCTCAATGGTGCTGCTGTCTCTTGGAAGAGTTCCAAGCAAGACAGCACTGCGGATTCCACCACTGAGGCAGAATATATTGCTGCATCAGCTGCAGCAAAGGAGGCAGTTTAGATAAGGAATTTCGTCCAAGAGTTGGGCGTCATTCCTAATGGAGTTGCTCCTGTCCCGGTGTTTGGTGACAACACGGGAGCCATTGCTCAAGCAAAGGAGCCAAGGTCTCATCAGAAGTCGAAACACGTATTGAGAAACTACCACATCCTCAGAGAGATCGTGGAAAGAGGAGATGTCACGATTGACAAAGTCGGCTCCGCAGATAATGTTGCTGATCCGCTTACTAAGCCTTTACCTGGACCATTATTCGAGAAGCATCGCGAATCGATGGGTTTGAAGCATATGGGTAGTTGGCTCTAGTGCAAGTGGGAGATTGTTAGAGTAGGTGCCCGTCGAGCAAAGTGTTGGCCGAGGGTTCATGACTAAACTCTATGTATAAACAGTCTTTATTTTAATAATATTTGAATTTATTGTTTTGGCACTTCCTTATCTGTATACCCATGCTAGTTGCATAGATAAAGCCCTTGAATATACAAATAGTAGAAAGAATATAAGATGCTCATAAGATGAGTATCATGAAACTCGTATTTGCAATACTGTATATCTAAACGGTTCCTAGTCGATTCAGCCGCCATTAAGAAGGATATAGGCCGCTCGAGTTAGAGACTAGTATCTGCGATGTGAGTACCATGTTTCATTGGTAGGGGACATTGTGATGTCCGAACACGCAGATAGGTGCTCCTTGTAGAGAGTGCACTGAACAACCCTCCATAAAAGGACTTTCCAAGTGGTTCTCACTTATCGAGTGGAAAAGTCCTGGTTTATGGTTGTACACCATTAGTCCTTATGACCCGGGACAACATTGAGACTCTATGTGCTAGAATTACACTTTGACTTGTTTACCGACTCTCATGGGGTCATCAGGTGGCAAGGTTGGGTGTTCTGTCGAAACATATAGGAGTCGATGCATTGTAGTCGGGGATTCACCGCTTACCTTCGGGTATGGATATCCTATGTGTTCTCATGTATGTATAGGTTGAAATCTCTGATCAGAGTATGGTGGTAATAATGAAAGGGGTTTCATAGATTACACCATCGATGCAACTACGGCATGACACATAGTATCGATTCATTGACAACTCTCGATAAACCAATGGTTGTCGAATCGGTCGGGATATATGAGTTGAAGGGACCGTACTGTACGCTAACCATAATTGAATGGTTCTTGCAGGCACTATCATTTGATACCTATGGAATCATGTAAGCGTTGCTGCTAGGCATTTAATATGATTGGTTGGGTATTATCAGACTTGATTTCTGACGTTATTATTATCAAGGAGTTGATAAGTAAGAGTGGAGCAATTGGGGTATGCTCATATAAGGACATGTTTAGTCCGAATCACATGGAGATGTGAACCCACGGCTAGTTGTATCAATGTACCATTGAGGGCCACACAAGTGCTAGCTTTCTAGATCCCGTTGAGAAGTAAAATAGTTCAATGTGTTGAACGGCTTATAAATGAGTTTATAAGCGTAAGGAAAAATAGAAGTATGACTTCTATGAGATAAATGTAATTTTAATTTATGAATGTGTTATTAAATTAAGAGTTGGCCAAATAAATAATTTATTCGAAAATTGTTATTTTCATAAACATTATTATGGACTAAATTAAATTAATTCAAGTTTTGAATTAATTAAACACTAGTTGTAGTGACCCGTTCCAGAATCACCTACTAGTCAAAAAACTAAGCATGCAACTAACTTAATTAACAATAATCAGAGATAACAGCGGAAAAGTCAACAAAATAATGGTTATACAACCCAATCGAAGTCTAGAATAACTCAAAATAAAATACCCAATACAACCATATCGAATCAAAACAATACCGATAACTAAACCAACCAGCTACTCAACGTCCTCCTCCTGCTCCTCCTGAGCTGTCCAACCTGAGGCCTGCCCCGTGGGAAATGGGGTGTCCAAGAATAAACAAAACCGAGGACGTGAGCGATAAGAACGCCCAGTACAAAAGTATGAGTATACAGACCTATATGAAATGCACATGCTATGATCATGATACCGGGGTAGTCAAGAAACAGGAGTCACAAAAGGATCTCAACAATGCTCAGTCTAGAGGCGCCAAGTGGATAGTGCCGCGCGGTACACCTCTGGGTCACTGCATCCACTACAAGACAGACGTGGACCTAAAATGTCCCGGACCACCGAAGCCCTCCCGACCCGTCGGCCACTGTGTACTCTCGGTGTCCATGCGTCCACAAGATAGGGCTGAGCGGCCCCAAGATATAGCTTATCTCGAAAGAGATACAGCTCAACAGTAAAGGCTATCTCAAAGGAGAATACGGCTCAACATGAAATGCAACGTGCAGTAATAAACGTGACATAATAGCATGCATCATATGACATATATCAATGCACCACATAATCATGCAACACATATAAGAATGTATACTCAACCAGGATATCTCGGATAGTACTTTCATACCTCTATCACAGCAAGCCTAGCCTTACGCAACACCGCTAATCAAGTCTAGCACAAGCCTACGCATCAAAAGCATACTCAATCAATACTACCATGCTCGACTAGCAAAACCAGTACTCCCTAGTACTACCAAAGGTTTAGGGTTTACCTTCGTCCGTCGACAGCCCTTTGATGTCGATTGCCTTGAAACTCAGGCGCCGCTACGCTACTACTCCTGCCAGCTCTTGGCTATCGCTCGACCAACAACTAACCCTAGAAACCTTCCAAATCCTCTCAACTATGAGGCAAAACTCAAGAAATTGGCAAGTCAAAAATGAGAAATCCGAGCACTATTTATAGGCCATGTTCGGATCCTCCGAACAACACTTCGGAACGTCCGAACGCTACGTGTCCATTGGCTCTTGACAGCTCATGATCGGATCCTCCGATCATACACTTCGGACCGTCCGAACATGCACGTGTCCAGCTGCTCTTCAATGTAGTAGCCCGAATTCCAAATTGGGTAATTAACGGAGTATTGGTGATTAAGAAGGTTTAATGTGTAATTTTGACCGAGTCATAATCGGACGGACCGAAGATGGTTCGGAAGCACCGAAGAGTTCGTAAGGTCCGAAGTGTAGTTTCGGTGGATCCGATCATGAGGTGTCAAGAGCAGCTGGACACGTGCATGTTCGGACGGTCCGAAGTGTATGATCGGAGGATCCGATCATGAGCTGTCAAGAGCCAATGGACACGTAGCGTTCGGACGTTCCGAAGTGTTGTTCGGAGGATCCGAACATGGCCTATAAATAGTGCTCGGATTTCTCATTTTTGACTTGCCAATTTCTTGAGTTTTGCCTCATAGTTGAGAGGATTTGGAAGGTTTCTAGGGTTAGTTGTTGGTCGAGCGATAGCCAAGAGCTGCCAGGAGTAGTAGCGTAGCGGCGCCTGAGTTTCAAGGCAATCGACATCAAAGGGCTGTCGACGGACGAAGGTAAACCCTAAACCTTTGGTAGTACTAGGGAGTACTGGTTTTGCTAGTCGAGCATGGTAGTATTGATTGAGTATGCTTTTGATGCGTAGGCTTGTGCTAGACTTGATTAGCGGTGTTGCGTAAGGCTAGGCTTGCTGTGATAGAGGTATGAAAGTACTATCCGAGATATCCTGGTTGAGTATACATTCTTATATGTGTTGCATGATTATGTGGTGCATTGATATATGTCATATGATGCATGCTATTATGTCACGTTTATTACTGCACGTTGCATTTCATGTTGAGCCGTATTCTCCTTTGAGATAGCCTTTACTGTTGAGCTGTATCTCTTTCGAGATAAGCTATATCTTGGGGCCGCTCAGCCCTATCTTGTGGACGCATGGACACCGAGAGTACACAGTGGCCGACGGGTCGGGAGGGCTTCGGTGGTCCGGGACATTTTAGGTCCACGTCTGTCTTGTAGTGGATGCAGTGACCCAGAGGTGTACCGCGCGGCACTATCCACTTGGCGCCTCTAGACTGAGCATTGTTGAGATCCTTTTGTGACTCCTGTTTCTTGACTACCCCGGTATCATGATCATAGCATGTGCATTTCATATAGGTCTGTATACTCATACTTTTGTACTGGGCGTTCTTATCGCTCACGTCCTCGGTTTTGTTTATTCTTGGACACCCCATTTCCCACGGGGCAGGCCTCAGGTTGGACAGCTCAGGAGGAGCAGGAGGAGGACGTTGAGTAGCTGGTTGGTTTAGTTATCGGTATTGTTTTGATTCGATATGGTTGTATTGGGTATTTTATTTTGAGTTATTCTAGACTTCGATTGGGTTGTATAACCATTATTTTGTTGACTTTTCCGCTGTTATCTCTGATTATTGTTAATTAAGTTAGTTGCATGCTTAGTTTTTTGACTAGTAGGTGATTCTGGAACGGGTCACTACACTAGTGGACCTAGTAGAGTACAAATAATTAAATTAATTCAAGTGTTGAATTGATTAAATCAAATTGAGTCTTGTAGAGCTCAATTTAAATAAATTATTTAACTAGTGGACTTGAGTAAATTCAAGTAATATTTAATTAGTCTCAAATATGTTTGAGATAATTAAATTTTGTCCATGGATTTTTATTTGTTAAAAATCAAATTAGATATGCATGCATCGGAGATGAAAGGTTGGGGAGACAACTTGTGCAAAGTCCAAGGCATGGCATTGGAATACACAACTACTTTTCCCACAACCAAGACTAGTCTTCCCTCCTCCCATTTTTGTATGAGCATCGCCGAAACTTGTGTTTCATTCTCACCAAATTTTCTCTCAATTTTTCTCTTCAAGTGTTGAGGAAGAAAAATACTTCTCCTTGAAAAATCCTTTTATTTTTCTAGTGCAAAATAAGAGGGGTTCTAGTTTGCAAGTGGTGGGCCTAATTTGAAGGAAAGAAAGGAGTCCAAGGAAGCTTGTAGATCTTCATTCCATTCAAGAGCCAAGTTGTTTACAACTTGGTTGGAGCCATCATCAACCTTAAGAGGTTGATAGGTAACTATTTCTAAACACACTATGAATGTCATTTTGGTGTTTTATTGTATTTCCTACACAAATCTTGAGGTGGCCGAAATTCCTATGTAAAATCGAAAATTTTTGTGCTTCCGTTGCGTTTCCGGCCACCGTAACCGATCCCCTTTCAGTGACGACTCCATTGAACTTTCACAAGTGGAATAATCTTTGTTCTGAGCTTCTTTTCTTTTCGATCAAGAATCTGTATCGGTTGTTCAATATAGCTCAATGTCTGATCAAGTTCAGCTTCGTCAGGCTGAATGACATGAGAAATATCTAGCATGTATCTACGCAACATTGATACATGAAAAATGTCATGTATTCCAGATAGAGAGGAGGAAGAGCAAGTCGATAAGCACGGTCGCCAATCTTTTCTAAAATCTCGTAAGGACCGATGTATCTTGGAGACAACTTTCCACGTTTGCCAAATCTAACAACGCCTCTGAAAGGAGAAATCTTCAAGAATACTCTGTCTCCCTGTTCAAATACCAACGGTCTACGTCTGATGTTGGCGTATTTCGCTTGCCTATCCTGTGCTGTCTTCATTCTCTTCTGAATAATTTTTACTTTCTCAGTCATGTCACGAATCATATCTGGTCCAAGTTCTGGTACCTCAGAAATGTCATCCCAGTATAGCGGAGATCTGCACTTCTTACCATATAAAGTTTATAACGGTGCCATCTCAATGCTCGTCTGGTAGCTATTATTATAAGAAAATTCACAAAGAGGTAGAGAATCTTGCCAACTAATGCCAAAATCTAGCACCACGGATCTCAACATATCCTCTAAAGTCTGGATAGTCCGTTCTGACTGTCCGTCTGTCTGAGGATGATACGCCGTACTCAGGTGTAATGTCGTACCTAGAGCCTAGAGCCTGCTGTAGACTGTGCCAAAAGTGTGAAGTGAATCGTGGATCACGGTCTGATACGATAGACTTCGGCACACCATGTAATCTGACTACCTCTCGGACATATATCTCCGCCATTTGATCATGTCGATACGTCATTCTGTACGGAATAAAGCAAGCTGATTTGGTCAGTCTGTCAATAATGACCCAAATCGCATCACAGCCTCTAGATGATCGAGGTAACTTCGTCACGAAATCCATGGAAATGTGATCCCATTTCCATTCTGGAATGGCTAAACTCTGAAGTAACCCTCCGGGCTTCTTCCTCTCGGCCTTCACCTGTTGGCAATTTAAGCATTTAGACACATACTCTGCGATGTCTGACTTCATCTGCTTCCACCAGAACTGTGTCTTCAGATCATTGTACATCTTCATGCCACCAGGATGAATGCTGAACCGACTACAGTGTGCTTCTGATAGAATCTGATGTCTCAAATCTGAAACATCTGGCACGACAAGACAGTTATTGACGTAGAAAACATGCTCACGCGCCTGATATTTTAACAAATGCCCTGATCTGACCATTTGAATCGATCTCTGCACATTCTGATCTGTTCTTTGTGCTTCTTTAATCCTCATGATCAAGTCTGGCTCAACTTGGATAGCAGCAAGTCGTAGTGGCCTTCTATCTGTATCAAATTCTAATCCAGACAAACAGCAGTTTTCAACTAACTTTGTAACACCTATTGTCGATAAGGATAGGGAGCAAACCTTTCGACTTAAGGCGTCTGCTGCTGCATTTGACTTCCCTGGATAATATTTTATCTCGCAATCAAAGTCTTTTAACAGATCAAGCCATCTACAATGCCTCATGTTCAACTCCGACTGAGAAAACAAGTATTTTAGGCTTTTATGGTTTGAATAGATCTCAAATTTCTCGCCATAAAGATAATGACGCCAGATCTTTAGTGCAAATACGATAGCCGCCAATTCAAGATCATGAATGGGGTATCGAGTCTCGTGAGTCTTCAACTGTCTTGAGGCATATGCGACCACATGACCTCGGTGCATAAGAACACATCCCAAACCTCTGTGAGAGGCATCACAATATACAACGAAATCACCCGTACCTTAAGGAATCATCAAGATAGGTGCACTGGTCAGCCTCTTCTTCAATTCTAGAAAGCTAGACTCACACTCCTCAGACCATAGGAATGGCGCATTCTTCTGTGTCAATTGTGTAATTGGCTTCGCAATACGGGAGAAATCTTGGATGAATCGTCTAGAGTATCCTGCTAGACCCATGAAACTGCGTATCTCTGGCACAGAAGTCGGTCTCGACCAACTGATCACAGCTTCCACTTTACTCGGATCTACAGAAATACCATCTCCAGATATGATATGTCCCAAAAAGACAACTCGATTCAAACAAAATTCACACTTTGACAATTTGGCATACAATCTCTCATTTCTCAGTGTCTGAAACACAATTCTGAGATGTTCTGCATGCTCATTCCTGTTCTTAGAATACAGCAAAATATCATCGATAAAGACAATCACAAAATCATCCAAATACCTCTGAAAGATTTGATTCATGAAGCCCATAAATACCGCCGGAGCATTAGTTAAACCAAAAGGCATGACAATAAATTTGTAATGCCCATACCTGGTTCGAAATGCTGTCTTCGGTATGTCTACATCTCGAACTCGGAGCTGATGATATCCGGATCGCAAATCAATCTTAGAATAAACAGAGGATTTCTGCAACTGATCAAATAAATCATCAATTCTAGGCAAAGGATACTTATTCTTTATCGTTGCCTTATTCAGTTGCCTGTAATCGATACACAACTGCATCGATCCATCTTTCTTTCGCACAAATAGCACCAGAGCGTCCCAAGGAGATACACTAGGTCTGATATATCCCTTGGCTAGCAGATCTTCCAACTGTGCTTTCAATTCTTTCAACTCTATCGGCGCCATCCTATACGGAGCTCTCGAAATAGGAGTGGTACCTGGAATCAAATCAATACTAAAATCTACCTCTCGCACTGGAGGTAACCCCGGAATCTCCTCTGGAAACACATCTGCAAATTCCCGTACTACTGGCAAGTCTGCCAATGTCGGGCTCGATTTCTGTACATCTACAGCATACACAAGGAACCCTTCGGCTCCTTTCTGTAATAATTTACTCATAGATAAAGCCGATACTAAGGGAATCCGAGATCTGGAACCCTTACCGTAGAATTTCCACTCTTCTGCCATTTCTGGTCTGAATCGAACAATCTTGTGGAAACAATCCACGGTGGCTCTGTACTTGGTTAACATGTCAATCCCAACAATGCAATCAAAGTCAGCTAGCCCAAGTACTATGCAATCTAGATCAAGTTCATGACCCTCAAATTGTAAGATGCAATGTCTAACCGTAGTCACCGATATCAAACCACTTCCTAACGGAGAAGTAATAGACACAACATCTAACAAAGACTCAACAGGTAAGGAATGCAATAATGCAAATCGTTCTGATATGAATGTATGCGATGCACCCGTATCTATCAGTATATAAGCAGGATAACCATAAAGGAAACAGTTACCTGCAATGACATCATCTGGGGCATCCTGTGCTTGCTCCTCTGTCAACGCAAACACATGAGCCTGTTGTCGGGTCTGCTGACTCCCGCTATGACCACCTCTGGCTCGAGGCTGGGTCTGTACAAGTGGCGGCTGAAAGGAGTGAACAGATGAAACTTGCCTCTCGGGCTGAGCTACGGATGCTGATGACCCTGCACCCTGAAATCTCGATGTACCACTTCTCTGAGGACAGACCTTGGAATAATGCCCCGGTTGCTTGCATATGTTACATCTGCCCACTACACCCTGACACTGTTCTGTGGCATGCTTACCGCCACAAGTACTGCAATATCCACTTGTCACCTCTAAACTCTGGCCAGGACCGCTCTGTCTTGACCCGCTGGAGCTTGACGAACTGCTCCCTGCCCTCTTAAACTGTTTGCCCTTAGCTTACAGTTGATCTTTTCGTCCGCTGCTACTACCACCGCTATCGAATCTTGAAGGAGGTTGTACTGGAGGTAGTGGCGGTCTTGGACTCGGAGCAACATACGGAACACTCCATTGCCTAAGCAATCCTGCTTCTGCTCCTTTGGCACGGTTCAAGGCTTCAGCGAAGTTATTGGGTCTCCCAGTATTTACCAATGTAAAGACATCAGGATTTAAGCCGTTTATAAACTGATCTGCCACGGCCTCATCATTACCTAAAACGTGAGGTGCAAAGCGAAGCAAGGAAGAAAATTTAGCAACGTACTCTTCAATGTTTAATTGTCTTTGCCTCAGGTTTGCAAATTCAGCGCCTTTATCTTTACGGGAGGATACAGGAAAGAATCGCTGATAAAACTCTGTCTTGAACACCTTCCAGGTAATCTCTGTGCCACGCTGCTCTAATGCTCTTTTAATATTCAACCACCAATACTTAGCCACGTCTTGCAGTTGATGGCCAATGAGTTTCACTCGCTTCTCATCACTGTATTCTAGAGACTCGAATAACATCTCGATATCCTCCAACCAGCTTTCACACTCGATTGCATTTTCTGTACCCTTTAAGGTCGGTGGTCGGAAAGACTGGAATCGCTTTAATAGAGTCTCCATAGGCGTAGCAGTAACATCCATCGTATCACCAGATGTGCTACCATGTTCTGGTGCTGGTGGTCGTAAAGGGACGGCTGCTCTTCTAGGAGGCATGTATCTGCTATTCAAACAGTTTAGTATACAATCTATACCAACTGTCTCAGCCCTCCTCTGATCATTTACCTCTGATCCAGAATCGGTTCTGATTCAGTCTTAACCAATACATGCTGCAATCAAATCAGATAACATAACACGTAATAGGGAAAGCAATAAATCATGCTAGCATATCAAAAGCAAGGAATAAGACTCGATCTACCCCGCTCCTTCTATTCTTATCTCAATCTACAGAACCTATTGCTCTGATACCACCTGTTGTGGGGACCCGGGCTCTAACTCTTTTCTTTGGGATTCAATGGACCGTTAATATAAAAAGTGGGTCAAATTTTTCGCTTTTCAACATTAATTCTAATGTATGTAAACAAGCATAAGGTCTTCATTGATATTAAAAACATACAACATGTCTTTTTCTAGTACATTAATCCAACTAGGGTTTACTACAACAAACCAAATACAAATAGTACAAGTCTAATAAAAACCACTAGTCCTCTGCTGTGCCCGAGATCACCACGCTATGTCCATCTCTCATCTCTGTCTCGACCCAGATCCTGCCCCACCTGTTGTTATGCACACATATAGACATAACAACAGCCGGAAACTCCGGTGAGAACAAATCCCAGTATAAACATGTATACATGCATAAATCAATCTAAACATGAAACATGCTATAATGAATGACATCCATATAAACATGCAATGCAATGCGAATCAAACCATGTCTGGACTCGACTCGACTAGAACTCTAGGGATCCCGGTGTGAATAAGACGTCAATGGCTGTCACCTACCCTCCCACTCGGGGTGACTGTACGTCTTATTCCTAGACTTCGGTCTGAGCTGTATCAACGGCTGCAATAGGAGTCAGGGCTGCTCCTAAGCTGAGATACACCGAACATCTAGATATTTGACAATGGCTGTCAACGACTCTCCTATCTTAAATGCAATGAATATCAATCTGTAAACAAAGCATGCTCATATTCATATCTGAATATCACAATGATCTTATATGCTTGAATACAATTCTATAATCAAAGCATATTCATGTTACAAGATTTGAATATAATTCTATAACCAATTCATAAACATGTTCCATATATACAACAATTCTAGTAATGTGATTTTTGTTGGGAAACTCAAATGATATCTTATTTGAGTTGTGGTTTCCCAAACAAACATGGCTTATACCTTTCTTGTTGTGAAATAAATCGAAGTCTCGAAGTCGGGATACAAACTCTGTCACTCCAAATCTGAAATGGCAATGTGAGACATACAATATCAATCCAATGCACAAACTGACGTATCACGCGTAATTTCGATACCGTCAATCAATTTCACAATCGCAGACTCATATCATCCCAATCAATCTGCGAATTACTTCATTCAATTAACATTATGTTGCAATTAATCCAACGGTAATTAAATCGTCGATAATTTTACAACCTCTATCATAAGACACATTCCATAACTCAAATCATAATTCTACCAACACATATATATCAAGACATGCTGGAATTTATAATAATTGCATCTGATATCCGATATTCAATCCGGTAATGAATATACGATGCTCATTATATCAAGAACACAATATAACCATCATATTATAATTTCCTCAATCCATAAAATCTGAACCATGATGGAATCGAAGGAAACTTACATCACCTTGAAGCCCTTGAAGTGAGGAGTTCAAAATCGGAATCGGATTAAAGTTTGAATGAGTAAATCTTGCACAAGCTCAATCACAAGATGCAATGCACATAAAGGATTTGTAGGATTCTCTCTCTCGGTCCTGCTGAAGATGGGGAAGGAATGAATCAGCACTGCACCTTTATATATACCCTGCCATGTGTCATAACAAGGAACAAAGGTGGATTTCTCACATGCAGCACCGCGGGTGCGGTCACGTTAGCACCGCGGGTGCACTATGCTCTCGGCAACCCTATCATTTACCCAAAATAGCGACCGCGGGTGCGGTCTCTGCAAGACCGCGGGTGCGGTCTTTCTGCACCGCGGGTGCGGTGATGCTACGAATAAAATTGGCCAACTTACTGTCCATGCACCGTGAGTGCGGTCTTGCAATTTCGAGCCAAGCTTTAATTCATCATATTAATGACGATTAATGAATCTCGAGCCTTACAAATTTAGACTCTGGTATTCTGTATCGGGTGTCTACGATAGACGTCGATCTACATCTAAAGTTCATCGATACACCGTAAGTCTAGAGTCTTATCGGTTCTGAGAAAGACTCTGCGGTTCTGCCCTAGCTAGGCTGATCTGCCCTAGACTCGGACTCTGACTCTGCTCTAAGTCAATAGATTAACATATCAATCTGATAATCTGCAAATATCAATGCAATAAAATACAGTATGTGATTTAGGGAAACTCAAGTCAAACCTAACTCGAGTTGTGCAATCCCGAATCAACATTTATTTATACCTTTCTTGCTGTCGATCTGATACAATCAAAGTCTTGATTCAAAGTCTGTCACTGTTCAATCTGGCAATGAAAATACCAATATTCTGTATCAATATTCTAATCAAATCACAATGTCTCTGTTTTATCAAATTCTGACAGTATAACAGTACAATCTTGCGATACTGCTAATACTATATCCGTCTATATCAATTCCAAACATTTACAATCAACCACCGTACAATTCTAATATCAATTCTAGTCTATTCCTTCTGAAATTCATAACAATTCCATATTCAGTCCGTTTCTTAATCTGGCTTCGATTCTACGTTATCTAACATGTTAAGAACAACATATATGACGTGTATTCAATTCTAACAACATCATAATTTCAAAACATGTCAAAACGTAGTAAAACTTACGTCTTGTCGTAGCCTGCGTCAATAGGAACACAGTACCGAAGTCGGATTTAAAATCTAACGGACGGATTGATCGTAAAATCGAATTCTAAAATTCAAAAGCTATTTTCCTTCCTCGGCTTCGTTTTTTTTCTTCTGATGAAGATTTGTTTGTATATATATATATATATTTATATATATATATATATATATATATTTAATATATATATAAATATATATATATACATCCGCAACATGCAATAAGCCACCCGGCAATTTTTCCTTTTGCATCTCTCGCGCATATGCGCGACATTTCTGGCGCATATGCGCGAGACCTACTGGTCTCGATCTTGGCAACTCGCGCATATGCGCGACTTAGTTCCGCGCATATGCGCGATGTCTTCTGGACATCATTTGCATAGGCTCGCGCATATGCGCGACATCTTCCGCGCATATGCGCGAGGTCTTCTGCATGTTTGGCGCATGTGCGCGCATTCAGTCGCGCATGTGCGCCAACCCCTCTGGACCTCTCACGCATGTGCGCGCGTATACTCGCGCATGTGCGCCGATGCTACTGTCCTCGCACTTCAATTTTCACACGTGATCTCCTTTCGTGTCTCGGTTAGCCCTTTCATAATCACATTAAATTAGTACTCAATAATTGTTAATTAACCGTGATTAATTCTCGGGCATTACAGTACGTCTTATTCCTAGACTTCGGTCATGTCTGTATCGAGTGTCTACACACGGAGTCGAACTGCTCCATTGTGACGATACTACCGAACATCTAGTTTGACAAATCTGTCAATGACTCCTATCTCAAGGCTTAAATACAATTCTATAAACAAGGCATAAACATTCAAAATATAAACATAACCTAGTATGTGATTTTGTTGGAAAACTCAAATTGAATCTCATTTGAGTTGTGTCTCCCCAAACAAAACATGAATTATACCTTTCGTTCTTAAACCTTTATCGGTGTCGAGGTCTCGATGTCGAAACGTGGCAAGATGAATCTGAAATGGCAAGGTTCAATAAATACAAAATCAATCTTCAACTCAATCAATACCTCAACCAATAGATATACGTAGCAATACTCATTCTCGGTACATTTCGACGGCATAACGACATGATCTTGTAATACCAAATCAACTCAAATATCCATACTCCATCTCCATAATTCATAACCACTATCATATACACTTGAAACTCTGAAATTCTGTATAAGCTCAAACATATATATGCTGGAAATTCATAAAAATTGCATATGATAACATTTCTTCGATCCATTTTCGATTCTATAACATCTATGATCTAAATAACATATATTCACAATCATATCAGAATTTCCCCAACATGTCAACTTCAATACAGGCTTGAAAGACATAAAAATTATACCCTTTTGAAGCTCTTGATGCAAGGAACACAAATCCGAACTCGGAATTAAATTCGGGTAATCAAATCTTGTAAAACTAGAAAGTTAAACTTGAAAGAACTTGCTGAATTCTCTTGGCTTCTCTCGGTCACTTTCTGTTCCAAGGGAAGGTAATGAAGACAACACTATATATATCTTGCATGGTAACAAACACATGGCTCCTTCTTTAAATTACACGTCTCGCGCATATGCGCGACATCACTCGCGCATATGCGCGAGACCTACGGGTCTCGGCAATAAAATTCCCAACTCCTCGCGCATATGCGCGCGTTATCTCTCGCATGTGCGCCAAAGTCTCTGGAGGTGTCGCGCAGATGCGCGCCTTATCTCGCGCATGTGCGCCAATGTTTATGGACATGTCGCGCATATGCATGCCTTATTTCGCGCATATGCGCGAAGGCTTTTGGACCCCTCGCGCATCTGTGCGTATTTCTTCGCGCATGTGCGCTGCCACTTGTCCTTTACACCACTTTTGTACATTTTCTCGTCTCTTTCGGTCCGATACAATACATCTATAATCACCCTAATTATCAACAAAACCAGTCTGATTATGATAACTAAATCCTCGGGCCTTACACATCGGTTTTATGACAAGGCTAAAAAAAGGGCCATCTTAGAGAATCTATCCACAACAACAAAAATAGAATCCCTCCCCTTCTTAGTCCTAGGCAACCCAAAAATAAAGTCCATAGAAATGTCAATCCAAGTTCTTTTTAAGAATATCACGCAAAAGTGTTCCCAAAGTTCTATTGACTACTTTAGTTTGTCCATCCGTTTGAGGATGACAAGTAGTAGAAAACAACAATTTTGTGCCAAGTTTAGCCCATATAGTCTTCCAAAAGTAACTCAAGAATTTAACATCGCGACCAGAAACAATAGTCCTAGGCATGCCATGCAACCTAACGACTTCTCTAAAGAACAAATCCGCAATGTTTGAAGCATCATCGGTTTTATGACAAGCTATAAAACGTGCCATCTTAGAGAATCTATCCACAACAACAAAAATAGAATCCCTCCCCTTCTTAGTCCCAGGCAACCCCAAAATAAAGTCAATAGAATTGTCAATCCAAGTTCTTTTTAAGAATAGCAAGCAAAAGTGTTCCCAAAGTTCTATTGACAACTTCAGTTTGTGCATAGATTCTCTAAGATGGCACATTTTATAGCTTGTCATAAAACCGATGATGCTTCAAAAATTGCGGATTTGTTCTTTAGAGAAGTCGTTAGGTTGCATGGCATGCCTAGGACTATTTTTCTGGTCGCGATGTTAAATTCTTGAGTTACTTTTGGAAGACTTTATGGGCTAAACTTGACACAAAATTGTTGTTTTCTACTACTTGTCATCCTCTAACGGATGGACAAACTGAAGTAGTCATAACTTTGGGAACACTTTTGCGTGATATTCTTAAAAAGAACTTTGATTGACATTTCTATGGACTTCATTTTGGGGTTGCCTGGGAATAAGAAGGGGAGGAATTCTATTTTTGTTGTTGTGGATAGATTCTCTAAGATGGCACATTTTATAGCTTGTCATAAAACCGATGATGCTTCAAACATTGTGGATTTGTTCTTCAGAGAAGTCGTTAGGTTGCATGGCATGGCATGCCTAGGACTATTGTTTCTGGTCGCGATGTTAAATTCTTGAGTTACTTTTGGAAGACTTTATGGGCTAAACTTGACACAAAATTGTTGTTTTCTACTACTTGTCATCCTCAAACGGATGGACAAACTGAAGTTGTCAATAGAACTTTGGGAACACTTTTGCGTGCTATTTTTAAAAAGAACTTGGATTGACATTTCTATGGACTTTATTTTGGGGTTGCCTGGGACTAAGAAGAGGAGGGATTCTATTTTTGTTGTTGTGGATAGATTCATTAAGATGACACATTTTATAGCCTGTCATAAAAAGGATGATGCTTCAAACATTGCGGATTTGTTCTTTAGAGAAGTTGTTAGGTTGCATGGCATGCCTAGGACTATTTTTCTGGTCGCGATGTTAAATTCTTGAGTTACTTTTGGAAGACTTTATGGGCTAAACTTGGCACAAAATTGTTGTTTTCTACTACTTGTCATCCTCAAACGGATGGACAAACTGAAGTAGTCAATAGAACTTTGGGAACACTTTTGCGTGATATTCTTAAAAAGAACTTGGATTGAAATTTCTATGGACTTTATTTTGGGGTTGACTGGGACTAAGAAGGGGAGGGATTCTATTTTTGTTGTTGTGGATAGATTCTCTAAGATGGCACATTTTATAGCTTGTCATAAACCGATGATGCTTCAAACATTGTTTAGCCCATAAAGTCTACCAAAAGTAACTCAAGAATTTAACATCGCGACTGAGAAACAATAGTCCTAGGCATGCCATGAAACCTAACGACTTCTCTAAAGAACAAATCCTCAAAAGGATGGCCAAACTGAAGTTGTCAATAGAACTTTGGGAACACTTTTGCGTGCTATTCTTAAAAAGAACTTGGATTGACATTTCTATGGACTTTATTTTGGGGCATGCCTAGGACTAAGAAGGGGAGGGATTCTATTTTTGTTGTTGTGGATAGATTCTCTAAGATGGCACATTTTATAGCTTGTCATAAAACCGATGATGTTTCAAACATTGCGGATTTGTTCTTTAGAGAAGTCGTTAGGTTGCATGGCATGCCTAGGACTATTGTTTCTGGTCGTGATGTTAAATTCTTGAGTTACTTTTGGTAGACTTTATGGGCTAAACTTGGCACAAAATTGTTGTTTTCTACTACTTGTCATCCTCAAACGGATGGACAAACTGAAGTTGTCAATAGAACTTGGGGAACACTTTTGCGTTCAATTCTTAAAAAGAACTTGGATTGACATTTCTATGGACTTTATTTTGGGGTTTCCTAGGACTAAGAAGGGGAGGGATTCTATTTTTGTTGTTGTGGATAGATTCTCTAAGATGGCACATTTTATAGCTTGTCATAAAACCGATGATGCTTCAAACATTGCGGATTTGTTATTTAGAGAAGTCGTTAGGTTGCATGGCATGCCTAGGATTATTGTTTCTGGTCACGATGTTAAATTATTGAGCTACTTTTGGAAGACTTTATGGGCTAAACTTGGCACAAAATTGTTGTTTTCTACTACTTGTCATCCTCAAACGGATGGACAAACTGAAGTAGTCAATAGAACTTTGGGAACACTTTTGCGTGCTATTCTTAAAAAGAACTTGGATTGACATTTATATGGACGGAATAGCACGCAAAAGTGTTCCCCTTCTTAGTCCCAGGCAACCCCAAAATAAAGTCTAGGACTAAGAAGGGGAGGGATTCTATTTTTGATGTTGTGGATATATTCTCTAAGATGTCACATTTTATAGCTTGTCATAAAACCGATGATGCTTCAAACATTGCGGATTTGTTATTTAGAGAAGTCGTTAGGTTGCATGGCATGCCTAGGACTATTGTTTCTGGTCGCGATGTTAAATTCTTGAGTTACTTTTGGAAGACTTTATGTCATCCTCAAACGGAAGGACAAACTGAAGTAGTCAATAGAACTTTGGGAACACTTTTGCGTGCTATTCTTAAAAAAAACTTGGATTGACATTGCGGATTTGTTCTTTAGAGAAGTCGTTAGGTTGCATGGCATGCCTAAGACTATTGTTTCTGGTCGCGATGTTAAATTCTTGATTTACTTTTGGTAGACTTTTTGGGCTAATTTGGCACAAAATTGTTGTTTTCTACTACTTGTCATCCTCAAACGGATGGACAAACTGAAGTTGTCAATAGAACTTTGGGAACACTTTTGCGCGCTATTTTTAAAAAGAACTTTGATTGACATTTCTATGGACTTTATTTTGGGGTTGCCTAGGACTAAGAAGGGGAGGGATTCTATTTTTGTTGTTGTGGATAGATTCTCTAAGATGGCACGTTTTATAGCTTGTCATAAAACCGATGATGCTTCAAACATTGCGGATTTGTTCTTTAGAGAAGTCGTTAGGTTGCATGGCATGCATAGGACTATTGTTTCTGGTCGCGATGTAAAATTCTTGAGTTACTTTTGGAAGACTTTATGGGCTAAACTTGGCACAAAATTGTTGTTTTCTACTACTTGTCATCCTCAAACGGATGGACAAACTGAAGTTGTCAATAGAACTTTGGGAACACTTTTGCGTGCAATTCTTAAAAAGAACTTGGATTGACATTTCTATGGACTTTATTTTGGGGTTGCATGGACTAAGAAGGGGAGGGATTTCCTGGGACTAAGAAGGGGAGGGATTCTATTTTTGTTGTTGTGGATAGATTCTCTAAGATGGCACATTTTATAGCTTGTCATAAAACCGAAGCTTGTCATAAAACCGATGATGCTTCAAACATTGTGGATTTGTTCTTTAGAGAAGTCGTTAGGTTGCATGGCATGCCAAGGACTATTGTTTCTGGTCGAGATGTTAAATTCTTGAGTTACTTTTGGTAGACTTTATGGGCTAAACTTGGCACAAAATTGTTGTTTTCTACTACTTGTCATCCTCAAACGGATGGACAAACTGAGGTTGTCAATAGAACTTTGGGAACACTTTGGTGTTCTATTCTTGAAAAGAACTTGGATTGACATTTCTGTGGACTTTATTTTGGGGTTGCCTAGGACTAAGAAGGGTAGGGATTCTATTTTTGTTGTTGTGGATAGGTTCTCAAAGATGGCACATTTTATAGCTTGTCATAAAACCGATGATGCTTCAAACATTGCGGATTTGTTCTTTAGAGAAGTCGTTAGGTTGCATGGCATGCCTAGGAATATTGTTTCTGCTCGCGATGTTAAATTCTTGAGTTATTTTTCGAAGACTTTATGGGCTAAACTTGGCACAAAATTATTGTTTTCTACTACTTGTCATCCTCAAACGGATGGACAAACTAAAGTTGTCAATAGAACTTTGGGAACTGTTTTGCGTGCTATTCTTAAAAAGAACTTGGATTGACATTTCTAGGGACTTTATTTTGGGGTTGCCTGGGACTAAGAAGGGGAACACTTTTGCGTGCTATTCTGTCCATAGAAATGTCAATCCAAGTTCTTTTTAAGAATAGCACGCAAAAGTGTTCCCAAAGTTCTATTGACAACTTATGTTTGTCCATCCGTTTGAGGATGACAAGTAGTAGAAAACAACAATTTTGTGCCATGTTTAGCCCCAAAGTCGGGCAAAAGTAACTCAAGAATTTAACATCGCGACCAGAAACAATAGTCCTAGGCATGCCATGTGTAATGCCCGAGATTTAATTGATACAATCAGACAGTGATTAATTGGCATGATTAAGGTTATAAGAACTCAAATGAACCGTTGTGCCGAGATCGAGCGTCGTTGCATGATTAACCACGGAAGTGGACAGAATCCTCGGCGCTCGAGAGGTAGAAAAGCACCGCCCGAGCGCCAATGCATCGCAACTTTTGGTTCGGGCAGAAAGTGTGGCGCCCGGGCGGTAGTTTTTGACCGCCCGAGCGCCAAGAGGGAATTCGGAGACAGAACTCTTCGCGCCCGGGCGGCAGATATTTACCGCCCGAGCGCTGAGCTCGCGCCCGGGCGGAATTTTATTACCGCCCGAGCGCCAGCCGGCATTTGACAAGGGTGACACGTTTCTTCAGCATGCAACGTGGGATGTATACAAATATATACATATGTTACTCTTCAGAATTCAGAAGAAAGGAACGAGAAGAAGTCGAGGAAGAATAAAGAATAATCCTTACGCCTTTTGTGAGAAATCCGTCCGTCTGAATTAGAATCCGACTTCAGTACCGTGTTCCTATCAACACAGGCTACAACTGGACGTAAGTTTTGTTACGTTTAGACATGCTTTGAACTTATGAGGTGGTCAGAATTGAATAGGATTCATATATGATGTTCTTGTCATGTTAGACATCATAGAATCGAAGTCAGAATAAGAAACAGAGTGTTTATATAATTGTTATGAATTTTAGAGTTGATTTGATTGAGATTGCTATCAGAATTATGCTGTTATTCATTTTAAAGTGTATAGATATTGAGGTTATAGATTGTACTGAGATTTATTAGGAATTCTGATATTATAATTGGGATGTTAAGACTGACGGGGTTACAAGACTGTATTGTTATACCGTCTAAACATCAGTGGGTACAGATTGATCAGATTCAGTATTGGTTTCTGTTGTCTTGTGATATTGTTGATATGAATCAGATTGTAGATTATTCAGGATATTGACCAGACAGATTGTGAATTGGATTACACATTGATACAGTGTATTGGTTATTGTCATTTCAGATCAGATATGGACAGATCAGATATGGACAAATTCGACTTCGAGACGTCTTCTTCATCAGATCAGGAAGACAAAGGTATAATTCATGTGATATTCGGGAAGCATAACTCAAATTAGATTAATTTGAGTTTCCCAATAAAATCACATACTAGATTATTGTTTATACTGTTACCTGATTATGCTTTGATTATAGAATTGTATTCAAGCAGGTAAGATAATTGAGATATTCAGTTATGGATATGATTATGCTGTGTTTACAGATTCTTATTCATTGCATCTAAGATAGGAGAGTCTTTGACAGGCATTGTCAAATAGCTAGACGTTTCGGTGTATCTCAGCATAGGAGTAGGTATTACTCTTATTGCCGCCGTTGATACAGCTCAGACCGAAGTCTAGGAATGAGACGTACATTACCCCGATTGGAGGGTAGGTAGTGACGTCTTATTCACCCCGGGATCCCTAGAGTTATAGTTGAGTCGAGTCTAGACATGATTTGATTAGAACTGCATGCTCATATGGATGTGGCTCCTAGATCATGGGACCCATCATTATTACTTTCAGTTATGATAGCATGTTTGTATGATTTAGATTGTTTATATGCACGTTTAGCTGATTTGAAGTGCATGCTTGTTGTGATTAGATTTCATAGCTTATGAAATCTAATGTTTTGATTTTATTCGTGACAGCATGTTTCATGAATTATTTTATGTATATACATGTTTACCATGTTTTATACTGGGATTTATTTCTCACCGGAGTTATCCGGCTGTTGTCTTGTTTTGTATGTGTGCATGACAACAGGTGGGGCTGGATCAGGGTCATGATGATGAGGAGAGAAGACGAGTGTAGCGTGGTGATTCCGGACTTACAGTAGACTTGGTTTTATTACTGGACTTTAGTAGTTGCACATTAAATTAGCTTGTTGTACTTTAATACTGAAATGTATTTTATACAGACATGTATAGTATTTATATTCCATTACCTTCCGCAGTTATATCTTAAAACGAAAAATTTTTAGACCCTGTTTTATCTTAATAGATAATTAAATCCCAAAGATGATTAGCGTCCGGGTCCCCACAACAGGTGGTATCAGAGCGAAGATCCTTTAGAGATAGATCTTTAGATTGAGATAGTCAGAATTGATAGATCTTTTAGACTGACTTAGGGTAAGATAGAAGAGAATGAGCGGGGTAGATGAATTTTCTTTCCTTGCATGTGTGTGCTAGCATGAGATTGATTCTAATGTTGATTGACATTGTGTGCTAGCATGAGACTATGTGTTACTGCTTTAAGATACATGGCTACCTGACTATTTGATTTAAATTGGTATTATGTATTCTTGAGTATGAATCAGATCGTATTCATGATCAGCAGTAAGATGATCATGATCAGAAAAAGATTGGCACAGATTTACAGTATTGGGTTACTAATGTTTGTGGTAATCAGATATACCTCCCCGAAGGATTGTGGAAACAGGCAGTACTTCGTATGAGCAGCCATATATACCAGAACCGCAGATAGATGTGTCAGCGACTCCGATGGAAACCAAGTTGGCAGAATTTCAGTTATTTCAGCCGCCGATTCTGAGTGGTACAGAGACGCCTGAAACGTGTCAGCACTGGGTTGAGGACATAGAGATATTGTTCGATCTACTGGATTGTACAGATGACCAAAGAGTTAAATTGGTATTTCACCAATTACAAGAGGCTGCCAGAAGTTGGTGGATTACAATTAAAAGAGTATTAGCACTACGTGGTACTGTGATCACGTGGGAAGTCTTCAAGACTGAATTCTATCAAAGATTTTTCTCCGCCTCGTACCGAGAAGACAAGAAAGCAGAATTTGAGAATTTAAGTCAAGGTCAATTGAATATTGAGGATTATGCTGCTAAATTTTCTACTCTGTTGCGTTTTGCTCCTCATATGGCTAGAGATGACAAAGCTGTAGTGAGTCAATTCGTTAGAGGATTAAATTCGGAGATAGTTGCATTCATGAATCTACAGCGACCCTATCACTTTGCTGATGTCTTGAGTAAAGCAAAGAGAGCAGAAGAGAGTCTGATTCGACAATTAACGAGGTTGTGTGTGAAGAAACCTCAGACACCACAATCCCCTTCGAGATTTGAACGTGGCAGCACGAGTGGAAAGCAAGATTTGCTGAAAGCTCGGAAGAAACAGTTCAAGAAGTTAGGCAGTGGTTCCTCCAGTTCCAGTGGTTCCAGTCCGAGTTATACTGGAGTCTATTGCGCTAGGTGTGGAGGGAGACATCCCACCGAACAATGCCAGGGAGTGACTGGTAGATGCAATATCTGCGGACAGCATGGGCATTTTGCTAGAGTGTGTCCTCAGAAGGGTTCCCAAAGATTCTGGGGAGCAGGACCATCGGGTGGCAATGCGTGAAAAACAGACCCAGTAGTTACAACAGGTACCATTCTTTATGATTATATTGCATACGTATTGATATATACTAATGCATTCGTTATGAGTATCTGTGAATGAGTAGTATGGAGATATGCTATATCTGTGGGGTCTGTGTATACTGTAGTATTGATTCCTTGGCTGTTGAGGAATATGTTGATATCAGAAATTTCTGTGACATATTATATACTACAGTTAGATGAGGATGGGACTGGATTAGATTATGATGTACTTGTAATTGTCTGATTTGGATTGCATTATTGACATGTATATGCTAAACAAGTACAGAAATATCGTAGAATGTGTTCCAGAAATGGTAAGATTAAGACCAGATCTAGTTGATAAATGAGGATTTTCGATCCAGAAGTCCTCAGAAAATTGTAGGGTTTAGGACTCGATTATTACAGAAAGGAACAGATGGCATCCTTATGTATTCAGTAGATCCACTGAAATCGAGCCTAAAATTTGATAGTAAGATAATAGTTAACTGGTGTTTGCTTAGATAAGATGTCAGATGGGTTCTCTATCAGAGAGAATTGAAAAAATTGACAGATTAAAGTATGGGCTAAAGAATCCAGTTGATTGTGTATTTCTCTTGAAGACATTTTAGTTCTGTTTCTAGATTGACAGATTATGTGTTCAGGGGTATTTTGAAGAATTATGCTTGTTATATCT
This sequence comes from Primulina eburnea, assembly GCF_022965805.1. NCBI lineage: Eukaryota > Viridiplantae > Streptophyta > Magnoliopsida > Lamiales > Gesneriaceae > Primulina > Primulina eburnea. The sequence goes on along the minus strand of NC_133105.1, from coordinate 32,019,619 downwards.
ATGATTCCGGGATATATCCACAGCATCTGATTGGTTATATTGACTATTTGAAGACTGGGTTAAATATTCTGAGAACTGTGATTATTGTATACAGCAATGGGTCAGGTAGGGATCCGAATGCAGTTATTGATACAGGTTTATATTCAGATTATGCGGTATCAGGAATATCAAAATTAGCAGAATGTCAAAGATGTCAGAATTTTACTAGCTGGTTTGAGCAGATTGACTTCTTCTGATTTTCTTATTCTCGTATTGCTGTATATCTGCTGAGTATTGTTATTGTTCAAATCAGTATTTGAGACATTTGATATTGGTTGGGAGTATATTCTATTTGCAGATGAGATATAGCAGTTGATCTGGGCAGTATGAAGATTTGGTCAGCCAGCCAGAATTTATTATGTTATGAGTTTTTTTAAACTCACTAGATCTGTATAAGTTCTTTCTATTCAGAATTCGATGTGATATTACCGTTATTGTGAATCAGTGTAATACAGTTTATTGTAAACAGTTGAAATCAGAGCAGAGTATCGTTTACAGTAACAGATATGTGACTTTGTGTTTATATCAGACAGACTACTTCTATTGTGTGATGTCAGAATGTTTCAGAATTATTTATAGCTTTTGATATGGGTAGTCAGAGCCAAATGCCAGGTAGGTATTTCTTCATTATTTTATATTATTAACTGATTGTTTATACCGGATAGTTCGAATCTGAAGTCACAAGTAGTGTCAGAAATGCACCGTAGGGGATTCAGTTTTCATTCAGATATTTCAGAATGTATGATACTCGAACAAATAGTGTTGGTATAGACAGATTTGATCAGTTATAACCGAATTTGTACCGAAAGGTTGGTAAAAAAAATGGTACTGATATGTCTGGATCGCTAACAAAAGAAGCCAGAAAGCTAGGAATCAGAAGATGATTACCGACTTAGTATAATCCTGAATAGAAATGGAAGTACATTTCTAGGACTGATGTAATGGAATTACCGCCATTTTCTTCAGATTGGGATATGGTATGATCGTGATTGATAGATTGATCAATCTATATCTAGTAGTTTGTAAAGATGATGTACAAACAGAACTAGGTGACAGAGATCCCTGTCAAAGAAATAGTCAGATTGACTAGAATGATGATTTCGAGTAGAGTATATCAGACTATGATTATGATTAAGTGTGTACTGGTGGTAGATTATATCATAAGCTCTCTCTGGCAGATTGTTCACAAATTGACAGGTAGTCGGAGTGTCTTGTTCAGATATTGGAAAATATTGATAGAACTCTAGTGCGGAATGTTAGCACTAGTTATCAAGATAATTCAGAATGGATAGATGTAGGAAACCAATGTCGGATGATGACGATTGGTAGTTGAAACCGAAGATGGCATAGGTCCTTGATTGAGATAAAAAGATGGACTAGCAACTATAGGTGGTATTGCTTTGTTATGGATTGCAATTGGCGTATATGGGTGTTGTATAGCCAGTAATATGGGATTGAGTTGGCTAGTGAAATGAGTTTGGATGTTAAACTCTATTATACATTTCTTCTCTTATATTTGAAATTGATTGCTTATGAGTTCGAGGACGAACTCAGATCTAAGAGGGGGAGAAATGTAATGCCCGAGATTTAATTGATACAATCAGACAGTGATTAATTGGCATGATTAAGGTTATAAGAACTCAAATGAACCGTTATGCCGAGATCGAGCGTCGTTGCATGATTAACCACGGAAGTGGACAGAATCCTCGGCGCTCGAGCGATAGAAAAGCACCGCCCGAGTGCCAATGCATCGCAACTTTTGGTTCGGGCAGAAAGTGTGGCGCCCGGGCGGTAGTTTTTGACCGCCCGAGCGCCAAGGGGGAATTCGGAGACAGAACTCTTCGCGCCCGGGCGGCAGATATTTACCGCCCGAGCGCTGAGCTCGCGCCCGGGCGGAATTTTATTACCGCCCGAGCGCCAGGCGGCATTTGACAAGGGTGACACGTTTCTTCAGCATGCAACGTGGGATGTATACAAATATATACATATGTTACTCTTCAGAATTCAGAAGAAAGGAACGAGAAGAAGTCGAGGAAGAATAAAGAATAATCCTTACGCCTTTTGTGAGAAATCCGTCCGTCTGAATTAGAATCCGACTTCAGTACCGTGTTCCTATCAACACAGGCTACAACTGGACGTAAGTTTTGTTACGTTTAGACATGCTTTGAACTTATGAGGTGGTCAGAATTGAATAGGATTCATATATGATGTTCTTGTCATGTTAGACATCATAGAATCGAAGTCAGAATAAGAAACAGAGTGTTTATATAATTGTTATGAATTTTAGAGTTGATTTGATTGAGATTGCTATCAGAATTATGCTGTTATTCATTTTAAAGTGTACAGATATTGAGGTTATAGATTGTACTGAGATTTATTAGGAATTCTGATATTATAATTGGGATGTTAAGACTGACGGGGTTACAAGACTGTATTGTTATACCATCTAAACATCAGTGGGTACAGATTGATCAGATTTAGTATTGGTTTCTGTTGTCTTGTGATATTGTTGATATGAATCAGATTGTAGATTATTCAGGATATTGACCAGACAGATTGTGAATTGGATTACACATTGATACAGTGTATTGGTTATTGTCATTTCAGATCAGATATGGACAGATCAGATATGGACAAATTCGACTTCGAGACGTCTTCTTCATCAGATCAGGAAGACAAAGGTATAATTCATGTGATATTCGGGAAGCATAACTCAAATTAGATTAATTTGAGTTTCCCAATAAAATCACATACTAGATTATTGTTTATACTGTTACCTGATTATGCTTTGATTATAGAATTGTATTCAAGCAGGTAAGATAATTGAGATATTCAGTTATGGATATGATTATGCTGTGTTTACAGATTCTTATTCATTGCATCTAAGATAGGAGAGTCTTTGACAGGCATTGTCAAATAGCTAGACGTTTCGGTGTATCTCAGCATAGGAGTAGGTATTACTCTTATTGCCGCCGTTGATACAGCTCAGACCGAAGTCTAGGAATGAGACGTACATTACCCCGATTGGAGGGTAGGTAGTGACGTCTTATTCACCCCGGGATCGCTAGAGTTATAGTTGAGTCGAGTCTAGACATGATTTGATTAGGACTGCATGCTCATATGGATGTGGCTCCTAGATCATGGGACCCATCATTATTACTTTCAGTTATGATAGCATGTTTGTATGATTTATATTGTTTATATGCACGTTTAGCTGATTTGAAGTGCATGCTTGTTGTGATTAGATTTCATAGCTTATGAAATCTAATGTTTTGATTTTATTCGTGACAGCATGTTTCATGAATTATTTTATGTATATACATGTTTACCATGTTTTATACTGGGATTTATTTCTCACCGGAGTTATCCGGCTGTTGTTTTGTTTTGTATGTGTGCATGACAACAGGTGGGGCTGGATCAGGGTCATGATGATGAGGAGAGAAGACGAGTGTAGCGTGGTGATTCCGGACTTACAGTAGACTTGGTTTTATTACTGGACTTTAGTAGTTGCACATTAAATTAGCTTGTTGTACTTTAATACTGAAATGTATTTTATACAGACATGTATAGTATTTATATTCCATTACCTTCCGCAGTTATATCTTAAAACGAAAAATTTTTAGACCCTGTTTTATCTTAATAGATAATTAAATCCCAAAGATGATTAGCGTCCGGGTCCCCACACCATGCAACCTAACGACTTCTCTAAAGAACAAATCCACAATGTTTGAAGCATCATCGGTTTTATGACAAACTATAAAATGTGCCATCTTAGAAAATCTGTCCACAACAACAAAGATAGAATCCCTCCCCTTCTTAGTCCTAGGCAACCCCAAAATAAAGTCCATAGAAATGTCAATCCAAGTTTTTTTAAGAATAGCACGCTAAAGTGTTCTCGATATTTGCACGATATGTGTCGTTTTTACGTGTTTTATTGCATTAGTCTGTGTGTGTTTTGCATTGCGCATCGTTTATTTCATTCAGATTCTGTTCATTTTATCCTATCTCACTCGGGCATGATGAATTTGCAAGAAAAAGCGGCCGGAAAACCAAAAATCGGAGCCAAGTGCCAAGTCAAGAAAATGAAGTGCAGCAAGGTCGGCGCTCGAGCGGTAGTTTTCTACCGCCCGAGCGCGGTAGGTGGATTTCCGAGCAAAAATGCAGAAAGGTCGGTGCTCTAGCGGTAGTTTTCTACCGCCCGAGCGCGAATGCCACGCTTCCCATGAGATTTTACAGAAGGTGTGGCGCTCGAGCGGTACTTTTCTACCGCCCGAGCGCCACCTATTTTTGGAAAGATATTGTGTGCGATTCCTTACCTTATTCTGGGAGGAGAATGCTATGGAAGGTCGGTTGGTCGACTTTGAGAGGGATTCAGACTTGATGTTGCAGCCGTCACAAGCTTTTGGAGAGAACTTTGCACTAGGATTGAAGATTTGAATCTTTCCGAGCACCGTTCTTCGCAGATTTCGTCTCGCCTAGTATTTCTAATCTAGTTTCTTTCATTTTAAACATTGTTGTATTTATTTTTACAATGAATTCTAGTAGCTAACTTTATTATTTGTTGGGATTAAAGGGGATCCTACCCCAACGTTGATTTGAATTAATTTATATTTCGGTTGTGCGTTATTCTTGATTTTACTACTGTTTTATCGTGTCATTAAAGCATAGCTAACTTTAACGACGTTTTCATATCACGAGTGAGTTCGAGAGAATAACGAGTGATAGGATCGAGTAGTAGAATTCACGGATCTACAATTTACATAGATATATGAAATTGGATACGTGCCGATAGTCATAGTCCTAAGGGTCGAAAACTAGGGGATTTTATAGATCGAAATGCGATTCGCTCGTGATAAATAATTAAAGATATTTAATTACTTCATTGAGTGGAATTAGTTTGGCATAGCTCGAGAGAGTGTGTTCAATAGATTAGGAAATCCTGTCGGAAGCGTAGATCACGATCGAATGAATTAATAAATTAACGAGGGGTAGGTGAACCGAGTTTCCCAACAAATCCATTTCTCCTTGAATTTTAACTCAACATTTTAGATTAAATTCTCATTCATTACTTGTTGAATCATTTTAATCGCATATTTATTTGAGCATAGTAGGGATAATCACACAACTCAATTTTCGTTGCCAAATGTTAAATAACTGAAAATAATACTTGTTAAACACAGTCTTCAGTGGAACGATACTCGTACTCTTGTACACTATATTATTACTTGACATCGTGCACATGCGATTAATTTTGAGCATACAAAATCATATTTTTATTGAGGATATCATAGTGAATGTTTTGCTCGATCAAGTTTTTGGCGCCGTTGCCGGGGACTGTTAATCTACAATTTTATTTTTAGTTATTTTCTTTAGCATTATTTTATTTCTCTTGAGATAACACTTCACATTTTATTACACATATCCCTTCCAGTGCATGCCAAAGTCACTTGACGTGGATCATAAGTTCGATCCTGAAATTGAAAGAACCTTCCGCAGGAGAAGACAACAACAGAGGCTTAAAGAACTGATGGAGAGACAAGAGCCAGAACGTGAGGAGGAACAGCGTGAAAATAGACAAGTCGAGATGCCACGCCGCATACCGATGCTGGAGTATGCCCAACCTTCGTTGGAGGGTGCAAGCCCTAGCATTGTGAGACCTATCGTGCGGGCAAATCACTTTGAAGTCAAGCCAGCCATAATCCAGATGATTCAGAACACAGTCCAATTCGGAGGAACTGCAGTGGATGATCCAAACACGCACATTGCGGATTTTCTTGAAATCTGCGATACTTTTAAATTCACTGGAGTTTCTGATGATGCTGTTAGATTGCGTTTATTTCCTTTCTCCTTACGTGACAAAGCTAAAGCGTGGTTAAATTGTTTGCCTGTAGGTTCGATCGCTACATGGGAGGACATGGCGAAAGCATTTCTCATCAAATACTTCCCTCCCTCCAAGACCATGAAGCTGCGGGCAGACATTACAACATTCGCTCAATTCGATCAGGAATCTTTATATGAGGCATGGGAACGCTTCAAGGACCTACTACGAAGATGCCCACATCACGAGTTACCATTTGGTTAGTCGTTCAAACATTTTATTACGGTTTGCTTACTCCTAACCGTACTATGATAGATTCTGCTGCTTGTGGGAACCTTTTGAGGAAGACTGCAGAAGAAGGATATGAGTTGTTGGAGGAGATGGCTGCTAGCAGTTATCATCCTCAATCTGACAGGAACAACCAGCGGAGAAGTGCAGGAGTGCACCAGGTAACTGATTTTTCTGCTATTACTGCACAACTTGATGCTCTAAACAGGAAAATAGACGGCTTGAATGTGGGTGGCACGGCGATGCGTCTTCAAGAGATATTCTGTGAAAAGTGTGGAGGGAAACACTATGCGAAGGACTGTCAAGACGACAATCCATTCTATGTGCAAAATGAGGCACCAGTGAACCAAGTGGGAGTCCAAAACCGCCCAAGGCATGACCCTTAATCGAACACATACAATCCTGGGTGGAGGCAACATCCCAACTTCTCATGGGACGGTCAAAACAGTCAGAATCGACCGCAAGGAGGAAAACAATATGGCAAATAACCGATGTACAGATCCGATCCTCCTAGAGAAGAAAAGTCCAACTTGGAGAAAATGATGTCTCAGTTTATTTCATCCACTGAAACTAGACTTCAAAATCAGGATGCGTCGATTAAGGGACTTGAAAATCAGATTTGTCAATTAGCGAAGATGATAGCAAGTAGAGAGCAAGGCACCTTGCCAAGTAACACAGAGACTAATCCAAAAGAGCAAGTGAAGGCTATTGAGTTGAAAAGCGGGAAAGTTTTGGAGTCGAAGGAAAAAGAGAAAACTCAAACAGTGGATGAGCAAACTGCGACATCTAAAGGTAAGTCTTCTGAAAGCGGACCGGTTACGGTGGCCGGAAGCGCAACGGAAGTAAAAAATTTTTAATTTTCTACAAGAAATTTCGGCCACCATGGTTTTTGCACAATATTTACAAAACAACATCAAATATAGGATGTTTAGAGATTTACCTATCAATCTCAAGAGATTGATGAATGGCACCAACTAAAGTGTAAACACTTTAGCTCTTGTATGGATGAGTTGATCTACAAGCTACCTCCTTGAACACTCCTTGTTCAAAAATCAAGCCCACCACAAGCTATGTAAATCCCTTCTTGCTTTGCACTAGAAAAGCAAGAAGATTTTTCAATGAGAGGACTTTTATTCTCCAACACTTGAAGAACAAAAGAGAGAAGAAAAATTGGAGAGAATTTTGAAAGAGGTTTCGGCCAAGTGAGTGTGGAATGAGGGAGTGAAGTCTAGACTTGGGTGTGGGAAAAATGAAAAAGTTGATCCCCATGCCATGCATTATTTTATTAAAAAGTATTCAAAGTCTCTTCACCTCCCAAGCATGCAAACCCTAGCATGTCTCACATATATTATATGGTTTTTTAACACATTAAAAACCATGGACTAAATTTTAATTATCTCAAACACATTTGAGATTAATTAAATACTACTTGAATTTATTCAAGTCCCACTAGTTAAATAATTATTTTAATTGAGCTCTACAAGACTCAATATTATTAATTCAACACTTGAATTATTTTTAATTATTTGGACTCTACTAGTTCACTAGTGTTTAATTAATTCAACACTTGAATTAATTTAATTTAGTCCCCAATAATGTTTATGAAAATCACAATTTTCAACTACATTATTTACTTGGCCAAATTTTAATCTAGGAACACTTCCTTAAATTAAAATTTATATTTCTCTCATAGAAGTCATACTTCTATTTTTCTTTAGGCTTATAAACACATTTATAAGCCGTTCAACACATTGAACTATTTTACTTCTCATCGGGATTTACAAAGCCAGTACTTGTGTGGCCCTCAATGGTTCATTGATACGACTAGCCGTGGGTTCACATCTCCATGTGATTCGGACTAAACATGTCCTTATTCGAGCATACCCCAATTGCTCCATTCTTATTTATCAACTCCTTGATAGTAAGAAGTCAGAACTCAAGTCTGATATTACCCACCAATCACGTTAAACGCCTAGCAGCATCGCTTACGTGATTCCCTAGGTATCACATGATAGTGCCTGCAAGAACCATTCAATTATGGTTAGCGTACAGTACGGTCCCTTCAACTCATATATCCCGACCGATTCGACAACTATTGGTTTATCGAGAGTTGTCAATGAATCGATACTATGTGTCATGTTGTGGTTGCATCGATGGTGTAATCTATGAAACCCCTTTCATAATTACCATCATACTCTGATCAGAGATTTCAACCCACACATACATGAAAAACACATAGGATATCCATACCCGTAGGTAAGCGGTGAATCCCCGGCTACAATGCATCGACTCCTATGTGTTTCGCCGTAACACCCAACCTTGCCACCTGATGACCCCATAAGAGTCGGTAAACAAGTCAAAGTGAAACGCTAGCACATAGAGTCTCAATGTTGTCCCGGGTCATAAGGACTAATGGTGTACAACCATAAACTAGGACTTTTCCACTCGATAAGTGAGAACCACTTGGAAAGTCCTTTATAGAGGGTTGTTCAGTGCACTCTACAAGGAGCACCTATCTGCATGCTCGGACATCACAATGTCCCCTACCAATGAAACATGGTACTCACATCGCAGATACTAGTCTCTAACTCGAGCGGCCTATATCCTTCTTAGTGGCGGCTGAATCGACTAGGAACCGTTTAGAATATACAGTATTACAAATATGAGTTTCATGATACTCATCATATGAGCATCTCATATTCTTTCTACTATTTGTATATTCAAGGACTTTATCTATGAAACTCGCATGGGTATAAAGATAAAGATGCGCCAAATTAATAAATTCAAATATTATTAAAATAAAGATCGTTTAATACAAAGAGTTTCATCGTGAACAGTCGGCCAACACTTGGCTCGACGTGCACCTACTCTAACAATCTCCCACTTGCACTAGAGCCAACTACCCATATACTTAAGACCCATTGATTCGCGATGCTTCTCGAATGATGGTCCTGGTAAAGGCTTAGTTAGTGGATCAGCAAAATTATCTGCGGAGCCGACTTTGTCGATCGACACTTCTCCTCGTTCCACGATCTCTCTGAGGATGTGGTACTTTCTCAATACGTGTTTGGACTTCTGATGAGACCTTGGCTCCTTCGCCTGAGCTATGGCTCCCGTGTTGTCGCACATCACCGGGATAGGAGCAACTCCATTTGGAATGACGCCCAACTCTTGGACGAAATTCCTAATCCAAACAGCCTCCTTTGCTGCAGCTGATGCAGCAATATATTCTGCTTCAGTGGTGGAATCCGCAGTACTGTCTTGCTTGGAACTCTTCCAAGAGACAGCACCACCATTGAGCATGAATATGAATCCGGAGGTTGACTTCGAGTCATCAACATCGCTTTGGAAGCTAGAGTCGGTATAGCCTTCCAATTTCAGTTCTCCACCCCCATAGACCAAAAACAACTTATTGGTCCTTCTCAAATACTTGAGGATGTCTTTCACAGCTTTCCAGTGTGGAAGACCAGGGTTGGATTGATATCTACTCACTACACTTAGTGCAAATGCCACGTCAGGACGTGTAGATATCATCCCATACATGATACTACCAATAGCCGAAGCATACGGAATTCGTGTCATCGCCGCTATCTCTGCATCAGTCTTGGGAGACATAGACTTGGATAGGGACACGCCATGACACATTGGTAGATGTCCTCTCTTGGACTCATCCATCGAGAACCGCTTCACGATGGTATCAATGTATGTGGACTGGGTGAGACCAAGCAATCTTCTTGATCTATCTCTATAGATCTGTATTCCCAATACAAAAGATGCTTCACCCAAGTCCTGCATTGAGAACTTATTTGCTAACCATATCTTTGTTGATTGCAACATTCCTAAATCATTCCCAATGAGTAGAATGTCATCAACATAAAGAACAAGGAATGTCACAGCACTCCCACTGACCTTCTTATACACACAGGGTTCCTCAGGATTCTTAGTAAAACCAAACACTTTGATTGTACTATCGAATCTGAGGTTCCAGCTCCTCGATGCCTGCTTAAGACCATAAATAGATCTTTGAAGTTTGCAAACCATATGCTCACTTCCGATGGATGTAAACCCTTCAGGTTGAGACATGTAAATTTCTTCCTTAATATCCCCATTAAGGAAGGCTGTCTTCACATCCATCTGCCATATCTCATAGTCATACCATGCAGCTATGGCTAGCAATATCCTAATGGACTTGAACATCGCAACTGGAGAAAAGGTTTCCTCATAGTCAACACCTTGTCTTTGAGTATACCCTTTTGCTACCAATCGCGCTTTGAAGGTCAATACCTTCCCATCCGCCCCAAGTTTCCTCTTGTAAATCCATTTACACCCTATGGGAACAGTTCCCTCAGGTGGATCCACAAGATTCCACACTTGGTTCGAATGCATGGAATTCATCTTAGATTCCATTGCTTCAAGCCACTTGGATGAATCGGCATCCGATAAAGCTTCCTTGAAGGTCCTTGGATCACATCCAAGATTAGGCTCATCAATGGCCTTCTTCAAGAAGCAGACCATACCTCACAGGTGGTCTTGAGACCCTCTCGGATCTTCTAGGAGCTTGTATCTCCTCACTTTGCTCATTGGGTGTGGGTTCTACAACTGTGGGTGTCTCTCGAACCTCTTCGAGTTCTATCATCTCGCCTTTTCTATCCAATAGAAATTCCTTCTCCAAAAAGGTTACGTTCCTAGAAACAAACACCTTTGTTTCTTGGGGATGATAGAAGTAATATCCAACTGAATTCCTTGGATATCCCACAAAGTAGCATAAAATGGATCGACTATCCAATTTATCTCCCACTGTATGCTTCACATAAGCAGGACACCCCCATATTCTAAGATAAGAATACTTGGGAGGCTTACCCATCCATATCTCATATGGAGTTTTGTCAACTGCCTTTGTATGGACATTGTTCAACAACAGTGCCGCTGTTTCAAGTGCATATCCCCAAAAGGATGGCGGTAACTCCGTGAACCCCATCATAGACCGAACCATGTCCATCAAAGTCCGGTTACGACGCTCCGAAACACCATTCAACTGTGGTGTAGCGGGCGGAGTCCACTGCGAGAGAATCCCATTCTCTCTAAGATACTCTTGGAACTCGGCACTCAAGTACTCACCACCTCGATCCGATCGAAGTGTCTTGATGCTTCGTCCCAATTGCTTCTCTACTTCACTTCTGAATTCTTTGAACCTTTCAAAGGCTTCAGACTTGTATTTCATCAAATACACATACCCATACCTCAAAAATTCATCGGTAAAGGTGATGAAGTAGGAATGTCCATGCTTAGTGGTGATGCTAAGCGGACCGCACACAACGGTATGGATCAAATCCAATAACCCTTTGGCTCGCTCCGCATGGCCCTTAAAGGGAATTTTGGTCAGCTTTCCTTTTAGACAGGATTCACAAGTCGTGAGAGCATTAATATCGGACATATCAAACATGCCAACTCCCACTAGCTTGTTCATCCTTCTTAGGGAAATATGACCTAATCGAGCATGCCATAATTGTGCCGAATTAAGAGTATCTTGTTTGCGCTTATTTGTTGTTGTTATCGTTTGGACATTGTTAAGTGGAATATCTTTTAATTTTAAGGTGTAGAGATTGTTTTCAAGTTCACCCGTACCAACTAAACATTAATTCTTGTAAATATTGCAAACACCTTTGCCAAATAAACAAGAAAATCCATCAAAATCAAGCATAGAAATGGAAATAATGTTTTTAACCAAGTCTGGTACATACAAAACATCTCTTAAAACAAGCTTAAAATCATTGTTCAATATTAAATAAACATCTCCTACGGCTTTGGCAGCAACCCTTGCTCCATTGCCCATCCTCAGGAAGGTCTCACCCTCTCGGAGCCTCCTACTTCTTCCCATCACCTGCAAATCATTACATAGATGTGAGCCACAGCCGGTATCTAATACCCAAGAAGTAGAATTAATCGAGATATTTACTTCAATATAGAACATACCCTTGCCAGAACCCTTCTGCGCAAGATATTCCCTGCAGTTACGCCTCCAATGTCCAGGCTTCTTGCAGTGATGACAGATGTCAACTGTCTTCTCAGCCTTGGCTTGCGCGGCTGCCACTATGGGACTCGGAGTCTGCCTCTTCAAGGGCTCGCTCTTCTTGGGGCGCTTGAAAGAACGCTTCTTTCCCTTCCCAGGTAGACCGGTCTTCGTGCCAGATGAAGAGCCCACATAAAGAACCGACTTCTCCTTTTTGATGGTGGACTCAAAGGTCACAAGCATGTTCACCAACTCTTCAAGGCTGGGCTCGAGCTTGTTCATATTGAAGTTCACGACAAAAGGATCGAAAGAGCTAGGCAGTGACAGCAACAGCACATCCGTGGTCAACTCCGATGGCAAGATCAAATCCATGCCAACAAGCTTGTCCACGAGCCCAATCAACTTTAGGCCATGCTCATGGACCGAAGTCCATCTCGCATGCGTAAAGTGATGAGCTCCTTTACTGTGGCATGCCTCAAAGGCCGAGTTTGCTCACCGAAGAGCTCCTTGAGGTGCATATGAATGTCAGCAGCATTCTTAGCATCCTCGAATCGCCGTTGCAGCTCATCGTTCATCGAAGCCTGCATATAACCCCTCGCCTTCAAGTCATGGTCGCACCAATCCTTGTAGGTCTGCAATTCCTCAGGAGTGCAGCTGGTCGGAGCCTCAGCAGGGGGCGACTCAGTCAGTGTGTATGCGATTTTCTCCGAGTTTAAGACAATCTTTAAATTTCTTAGCCAAGTGATATAGTTTGGTCCGGTTAGAACGTGTTTTTCGAGAATTACGGAAAACGGGTTGCGAATTGATGACATTGTCACAGATTTGTACTGAAAAGTAAAACAGATAAATGTTAATGACTATTTTAAAATATTTAATAAGATATAAAGTTTGGACTTTTACTTTATAAATTATCGCTCCCACTGTTTTGACATTTTCACTACCCTCTAGTGAAAACGGGAAACACTTTCCTCAGTAGGTACGTAAGGTCCAATCAGCGAATTGTGATCCCGAATAATATCGGCCATCACAATTCCTAAAAGGTAGTTTCCAATTGCATCGCCATGCAACCCTCTACGTAAACTTTTGTCTCACGTTTGATTAGGACCCAATAATATGACGTCGTTCATCTTCACGTGTCAAGCCTAACCCATCGATATTGAACCTTAATGGACGGTCGCCATGAGTTCCCTCAATAATATGAGCCGAAATCATGGGAGTTCCACGTAGTTCACATCACTATGTCCATGGATGTCACAGCTTTCCGGCACCCAGGGCCCCCTCAATAATATGAGCCGAGCCCCGAGTACGGGTAGCGTTCATCATGCATCCATTGTCGATTGAAGACAAGGAAATTATAAACAAATTTATAATTCCCCTTTTCGAACTTGATATTAATTTTGAATCTTATTCAAAATGAGGGTTTTTAATTTTGAAAGATCTCATCATTAATTTTATTTTAAAAGCTCGCCATGTTTGATCGTATGTTTGCCGGATTCATGCAACTTTGTTATTATCATAATAATAACGCACATACTCATTATTTATAACATATCATGCATATATTATAAATAGAAAACAGTACAAGGATGATCAATTGCCCCAAAGCTAATGGCCCGTGTGAGCTAAACACGGGACTAGGTCCAATCCTAGGGTAAATACAAGGGATGCAATGCAACTACATTATTACATTAGCATCCAATATTACATGTCTTCGATCTTCATAATCACCAAGGCCACCATCTTCCAATCTTGATCTTCCACTATTCTAATATTTACAATTAAATATCCATGGCACATAGGGATACATCTCATGGGGTGGGAACGGGCCATAAACCAAGCCCACTTTAAATTGATAATTATTACAATCATTCAACACAAATATCCTAGCATACACCTAGCAAATTGGGCTTGGGCTTTTGATCATCCTTCATGCATAATATCACATATCATACACCATCAATTAATTATCACTATAATTAATTGATCCGATATTATATATCTTGATCCAATCACTAACCGCCACAATTATAAATTAAATTAACAAAGTATACAAACTCCTTTGTCTACTTTCAAATTAATTTATTTATAATCGAATTTCTTGTAAATCACAATTTACTATAAATAATTAAAGTCCTACTTCAATTATTTATTTTATGAGAAAATATGTGCAACAATTGTAAATTTAAACTTAAGGGCCCAAAAACCATTTTTCACCAAAAATATTTTGGCTCATTTAAATTTCACAAATTATGTTGGTCATCCAATGGCCCAACATCTCAAGGCCCATGACACTAAGATTGTCCAAAACACTTTTGGAAACCCTAGCCGTCATCGCCGTCGCCGGAGCTCCGTCGCCAGAGCTCCGTCGCCGGATTCCGGCAACAACAAAAATATATTTTTTTTATTTAAAAAACTGGAATTTTCCGGGCAGCCCGAAGGCTGCCCCATATGCTGCCCGAAATTCTCGGGCAGCCCGAGACTTCACGGGCAGCAGCAAGCTGCCCGAAACAATTTTTTTTTTTTTTTTGTTGTAAAATTTCGGCCCTTGTAATTTTTATGCAAAAAAATTCTCAAGCGGTTAGAAATCGATCTCAACATAATATTATGCAAATATTACACAAAAACCGTAACCATAGCTCGGATACCACTTGAAAGCGGACCGGTTACGGTGGCCGGAAGCGCAACGGAAGTCAAAAATTTTTAATTTTCTACAAGAAATTTCGGCCACCATGGTTTTTGCACAATATTTACAAAACAACATCAAACATAGGATGTTTAGAAATTTACATATCAATCTCAAGAGATTGATGAATGGCACCAACTAAAGTGTAAACACTTTAGCTCTTGTATGGATGAGTTGATCTACAAGCTACCTCCTTGAACACTCCTTGTTCAAAAATCAAGCCCACCACAAGATATGTAAATCCCTTCTTGCTTTGGACTAGAAAAGCAAGATGATTTTTCAATGAGAGGACTTTTATTCTCCAACACTTGAAGAACAAAAGAGAGAAGAAAAATTGGAGAGAATTTTGAAAGAGGTTTCGGCCAAGTGAGTGTGGAATGAGGGAGTGAAGTCTAGACTTGGGTGTGGGAAAAGTGAAAAAGTTGATCCCCATGCCATGCATTATTTTATTAAAAAGTATTCAAAGTCTCTTCACCTCCCAAGCATGCAAACCCTAGCATGTCTCACATATATTATATGTTTTTTAACACATTAAAAACCATGGACTAAATTTTAATTATCTCAAACACATTTGAGATTAATTAAATACTACTTGAATTTATTCAAGTCCCACTAGTTAAATAATTATTTTAATTGAGCTCTACAAGACTCAATATTATTAATTCAACACTTGAATTATTTTTAATTATTTGGACTCTACTAGGTCCACTAGTGTTTAATTAATTCAACACTTGAATTAATTTAATTTAGTCCCCAATAATGTTTATGAAAATCACAATTTTCAACTACATTATTTACTTGGCCAAATTTTAATCTAGGAACACTTCCTTAAATTAAAATTTATATTTCTCTCATAGAAGTCATACTTCTATTTTTCTTTACGCTTATAAACACATTTATAAGCCGTTCAACACATTGAACTATTTTACTTCTCATCGGGATTTACAAAGCCAGTACTTGTGTGGCCCTCAATGGTTCATTGATACGACTAGCCGTGGGTTCACATCTCTATGTGATTCGGACTAAACATGTCCTTATTCGAGCATACCCCAATTGCTCCATTCTTATTTATCAACTCCTTGATAGTAAGAACGTCAGAACTCAAGTCTGATAGTACCCAACCAATCACGTTAAACGCCTAGCAGCATCGCTTACAGTGATTCCCTAGGTATCACATGATAGTGCCTGCAAGAACCTATTCAATTATGGTTAGCGTACAGTACGGTCCCTTCAACTCATATATCCCGACCGATTCGACAACTATTGGTTTATCGAGAGTTGTCAATGAATCGATACTATGTGTCATGTTGTGGTTGCATCGATGGTGTAATCTATGAAACCCCTTTCATAATTACCACCATACTCTGATCAGAGATTTCAACCCACACATACATGAAAAACACATAGGATATCCATACCCGTAGGTAAGCGGTGAATCCCCAGCTACAATGCATCGACTCCTATGTGTTTCGTCGTAACACCCAACCTTGCCACCTGATGACCCCATAAGAGTCGGTAAACAAGTCAAAGTGAAACGCTAGCACATAGAGTCTCAATGTTGTCCCGGGTCATAAGGACTAATGGTGTACAACCATAAACTAGGACTTTTCCACTCGATAAGTGAGAACCACTTGGAAAGTCCTTTATAGAGGGTTGTTCAGTGCACTCTACAAGGAGCACCTATCTGCATGCTCGGACATCACAATGTCCCCTACCAATGAAACATGGTACTCACATCGCAGATACTAGTCTCTAACTCGAGCGGCCTATATCCTTCTTAGTGGCGGCTGAATCGACTAGGAACCGTTTAGAATATACAGTATTACAAATATGAGTTTCATGATACTCATCATATGAGCATCTCATATTCTTTCTACTATTTGTATATTCAAGGACTTTATCTATGAAACTCGCATGGGTATAAAGATAAAGATGCGCCAAATTAATAAATTCAAATATTATTAAAATAAAGATCGTTTAATACAAAGAGTTTCATCGTGAACAGTCGGCCAACACTTGGCTCGACGTGCACCTACTCTAACAATCTCCCACTTGCACTAGAGCCAACTACCCATATACTTAAGACCCATTGATTCGCGATGCTTCTCGAATGATGGTCCTGGTAAAGGCTTAGTTAGTGGATCAGCAAAATTATCTGCGGAGCCGACTTTGTCGATCGACACTTCTCCTCGTTCCACGATCTCTCTGAGGATGTGGTACTTTCTCAATACGTGTTTGGACTTCTGATGAGACCTTGGCTCCTTCGCCTGAGCTATGGCTCCCGTGTTGTCGCACATCACCGGGATAGGAGCAACTCCATTTGGAATGACGCCCAACTCTTGGACGAAATTCCTAATCCAAACAGCCTCCTTTGCTGCAGCTGATGCAGAAATATATTCTGCTTCAGTGGTGGAATCCGCAGTACTGTCTTGCTTGGAACTCTTCCATGAGACAGCACCACCATTGAGCATGAATATGAATCCGGAGGTTGACTTCGAGTCATCAACATCGCTTTGGAAGCTAGAGTCGGTATAGCCTTCCAATTTCAGTTCTCTACCCCCATAGACCAAAAACAACTTATTGGTCCTTCTCAAATACTTGAGGATGTCTTTCACAGCTTTCCAGTGTGGAAGACCAGGGTTGGATTGATATCTACTCACTACACTTAGTGCAAATGCCACGTCAGGACGTGTAGATATCATCCCATACATGATACTACCAATAGCCGAAGCATACGGAATTCGTGTCATTGCCGCTATCTTTGCATCAGTCTTGGGAGACATAGACTTGGATAGGGACACGCCATGACACATTGGTAGATGTCCTCTCTTGGACTCATCCATCGAGAACCGCTTCACGATGGTATCAATGTATGTGGACGGGGTGAGACCAAGCAATCTTCTTGATCTATCTCTATAGATCTGTATTCCCAATACAAAAGATGCTTCACCCAAGTCCTGCATTGAGAACTTACTTGCTAACCATATCTTTGTTGATTGCAACATTCCTACATCATTCCCAATGAGTAGAATGTCATCAACATAAAGAACAAGGAATGTCACAGCACTCCCACTGACCTTCTTATACACACAGGGTTCCTCAGGATTCTTAGTAAAACCAAACTCTTTGATTGTACTATCGAATCTGAGGTTCCTGCTCCTCGATGCCTGCTTAAGACCATAAATAGATCTTTGAAGTTTGCATACCATATGCTCACTTCCGATGGATGTAAACCCTTCAGGTTGAGACATGTAAATTTCTGCCTTAATATCCCCATTAAGGAAGGCTGTCTTCACATCCATCTGCCATATCTCATAGTCATACCATGCAGCTATGGCTAGCAATATCCTAATGGACTTGAACATCACAACTGGAGAAAAGGTTTCCTCATAGTCAACACCTTGTCTTTGAGTATACCCTTTTGCTACCAATCGCGCTTTGAAGGTCAATACCTTCCCATCCGCCCCAAGTTTCCTCTTGTAAATCCATTTACACCCTATGGGAACAGTTCCCTCAGGTGGATCCACAAGATTCCACACTTGGTTCGAATGCATGGAATTCATCTCAGATTCCATTGCTTCAAGCCACTTGGATGAATCGGCATCCGATAACGCTTCCTTGAAGGTCCTTGGATCACATCCAAGATTAGGCTCATCATGGCCTTCTTCAAGAAGCAGACCATACCTCACAGGTGGTCTTGAGACCCTCTCGGATCTTCTAGGAGCTTGTATCTCCTCACTTTGCTCATTGGGTGTGGGTTCTACAACTGTGGGTGTCTCTCGAACCTCTTCGAGTTCTATCATCTCGCCTTTTCTATCCAATAGAAATTCCTTTTCCAAAAAGGTTGCGTTCCTAGAAACAAACACCTTTGTTTCTTGGGGATGATAGAAGTAATATCCAACTGAATTCCTTGGATATCCCACAAAGTAGCATAAAATGGATCGACTATCCAATTTATCTCCCACTGTCTGCTTCACATAAGCAGGACACCCCCATATTCTAAGATAAGAATACTTGGGAGGCTTACCCATCCATATCTCATATGGAGTGTTGTCAACTGCCCTTGTATGGACATTGTTCAACAACAGTGCCGCTGTTTCAAGCGCATATCCCCAAAAGGATGGCGGTAACTCCTGTGAACCCTATCATAGACCGAACCATTTCCATCAAAGTCCGGTTACGACGCTCCGAAACACCATTCAATTGTGGTGTAGCGGGCGGAGTCCACTGCGAGAGAATCCCATTCTCTCTAAGATACTCTTGGAACTCGGCACTCAAGTACTCACCACCTCGATCCGATCGAAGTGTCTTGATGCTTCGTCCCAATTGCTTCTCTACTTCACTTCTGAATTCTTTGAACCTTTCAAAGGCTTCAGACTTGTATTTCATCAAATACACATACCCATACCTCGAAAAGTCATCGGTAAAGGTGATGAAGTAGGAATGTCCATGCTTAGTGGTGATGCTAAGCGGACCGCACACATCGGTATGGATCAAATCCAATAACCCTTTGGCTCGGTCCGCATGGCCCTTAAAGGGAATTTTGGTCATCTTTCCTTTTAGACAGGATTCACAAGTCGTGAGAGCATTAATATCGGACATATCAAACATGCCAACTCCCACTAGCTTGTTCTTCCTTCTTAGGGAAATATGACCTAATCGAGCATGCCATAATTGTGCCGAATTAAGAGTATCTTGTTTGCGCTTATTTGTTGTTGTTATCGTTTGGACATTGTTAAGTGGAATATCTTTTAATTTTAAGGTGTAGAGATTGTTTTCAAGTTCACCCGTACCAACTAAACATTCATTCTTGTAAATATTGCAAACACCTTTGCCAAATAAACAAGAAAATCCATCAAAATCAAGCATAGAAATGGAATCAATGTTTTTAACCAAGTCTGGTACATACAAAACATCTCTTAAAACAAGCTTAAAATCATTGTTCAATATTAAATAAACATCTCCTACGGCTTTGGCAGCAACCCTTGCTCCATTGCCCATCCTCAGGAAGGTCTCACCCTCTCGGAGCCTCCTACTTCTTCCCATCACCTGCAAATCATTACAGAGATGTGAGCCACAGCCGGAATCTAATACCCAAGAAGTAGAATTAATCGAGATATTTACTTCAATATAGAACATACCCTTGCCAGAACCCTTCTGCGCAAGATATTCCCTGCAGTTACGCCTCCAATGTCCAGGCTTCTTGCAGTGATGACAGATGTCAACTGTCTTCTCAGCCTTGGCTTGCGCGGCTGCCACTATGGGACTCGGAGTCTGCCTCTTCAAGGGCTCGCTCTTCTTGGGGCGCTTGAAAGAACGCTTCTTTCCCTTCCCAGGTAGACCGGTCTTCGTGCCAGATGAAGAGCCCACATAAAGAACCGACTTCTCCTTTTTGATGGTGGACTCAAAGGTCACAAGCATGTTCACCAACTCTTCAAGGCTGGGCTCGAGCTTGTTCATATTGAAGTTCACGACAAAAGGATCGAAAGAGCTAGGCAGCGACAGCAACAGCACATCCGTGGTCAACTCCGATGGCAAGATCAAATCCATGCCAACAAGCTTGTCCCGAGCCCAATCAACTTTAGGCCATGCTCATGGACCGAAGTCCATCTCGCATGCGTAAAGTGATGAGCTCCTTTACTGTGGCATGCCTCAAAGGCCGAGTTTGCTCACCGAAGAGCTCCTTGAGGTGCATATGAATGTCAGCAGCATTCTAGCATCCTCGAATCGCCTTTGCAGCTCATCGTTCATCGAAGCCTGCATATAACCCCTCGCCTTCAAGTCATGGTCGCACCAATCCTTGTAGGTCTGCAATTCCTCAGGAGTGCAGCTGGTCGGAGCCTCAGCAGGGGGCGACTCAGTCAATGTGTATGCGATTTTCTCCGAGTTTAAGACAATCTTTAAATTTCTTAGCCAAGTGATATAGTTTGGTCCGGTTAGAACGTGTTTTTCGAGAATTACGGAAAACGGGTTGTGAATTGATGACATTGTCACAGATTTGTACTGAAAAGTAAAACAGATAAATGTTAATGACTATTTTAAAATATTTAATAAGATATAAAGTTTGGACTTTTACTTTATAAATTATCGCTCCCACTGTTTTGACATTTTCACTACCCTCTAGTGAAAACGGGAAACACTTTCCTCAGTAGGTACGTAAGGTCCAATCAGCGAATTGTGATCCCGAATAATATCGGCCATCACAATTCCTAAAAGGTAGTTTCCAATTGCATCGCCATGCAACCCTCTACGTAAACTTTTGTCTCACGTTTGATTAGGACCCAATAATATGACGTCGTTCATCTTCACGTGTCAAGCCTAACCCATCGATATTGAACCTTAATGGACGGTCGCCATGAGTTCCCTCAATAATATGAGCCGAAATCATGGGAGTTCCACGTAGTTCACATCACTATGTCCATGGATGTCACAGCTTTCCGGCACCCAGGGCCCCCTCAATAATATGAGCCGAGCCCCGAGTACGGGTAGCGTTCATCATGCATCCATTGTCGATGGAAGACAAGGAAATTATAAACAAATTTATAATTCCCCTTTTCGGACTTGATATTAATTTTGAATCTTATTCAAAATGAGGGTTTTTAATTTTGAAAGATCTCATCATTAATTTTATTTTAAAAGCTCGCCATGTTTGATCGTATGTTTGCCGGATTCATGCAACTTTGTTATTATCATAATAATAACGCACATACTCATTATTTATAACATATCATGCATATATTATAAATAGAAAACAGTACAAGGATGATCAATTGCCCCAAAGCTAATGGCCCGTGTGAGCTAAACACGGGACTAGGTCCAATCCTAGGGTAAATACAAGGGATGCAATGCAACTACATTATTACATTAGCATCCAATATTACATGTCTTCGATCTTCATAATCACCAAGGCCACCATCTTCCAATCTTGATCTTCCACTATTCTAATATTTACAATTAAATATCCATGGCACATAGGGATACATCTCATGGGGTGGGAACGGGCCATAAACCAAGCCCACTTTAAATTGATAATTATTACAATCATTCAACACAAATATCCTAGCATACACCTAGCAAATTGGGCTTGGGCTTTTGATCATCCTTCATGCATAATATCACATATCATACACCATCAATTAATTATCACTATAATTAATTGATCCGATATTATATATCTTGATCCAATCACTAACCGCCACAATTATAAATTAAATTAACAAAGTATACAAACTCCTTTGTCTACTTTCAAATTAATTTATTTATAATCGAATTTCTTGTAAATCACAATTTACTATAAATAATTAAAGTCCTACTTCAATTATTTATTTTATGAGAAAATATGTGCAACAATTGTAAATTTAAACTTAAGGGCCCAAAAACCATTTTTCACCAAAAATATTTTGGCCCATTTAAATTTCACAAATTATGTTGGTCATCCAATGGCCCAACATCTCAAGGCTCATGACACTAAGATTGTCCAAAACACTTTTGGAAACCCTAGCCGTCATCGCCGTCGCCGGAGCTCCGTCGCCGGATTCCGGCAACAACAAAAATATTTTTTTTTATTTAAAAAACTGGAATTTTCCGGGCAGCCAGAAGGCTGCCCCATATGCTGCCCGAAATTCTCGGGCAGCCCGAGACTTCACGGGCAGCAGCAAGCTGCCCGAAACATTTTTTTTTTTTTTGTTGTAAAATTTCGGCCCTTGTAATTTTTATGCACAAAAATTCTCAAGCGGTTAGAAATCGATCTCAACATAATATTATGCAAATATTACACAAAAACCGTAACCATAGCTCGGATACCACTTGAAAGCGGACCGGTTACGGTGGCCGGAAGCGCAACGGAAGTCAAAAATTTTTAATTTTCTACAAGAAATTTCGGCCACCATGGTTTTTGCACAATATTTACAAAACAACATCAAACATAGGATGTTTAGAGATTTACCTATCAATCTCAAGAGATTGATGAATGGCACCAACTAAAGTGTAAACACTTTAGCTCTTGTATGGATGAGTTGATCTACAAGCTACCTCCTTGAACACTCCTTGTTCAAAAATCAAGCCCACCACAAGCTATGTAAATCCCTTCTTGCTTTGCACTAGAAAAGCAAGAAGATTTTTCAATGAGAGGACTTTTATTCTCCAACACTTGAAGAACAAAAGAGAGAAGAAAAATTGGAGAGAATTTTGAAAGAGGTTTCGGCCAAGTGAGTGTGGAATGAGGGAGTGAAGTCTAGACTTGGGTGTGGGAAAAGTGAAAAAGTTGATCCCCATGCCATGCATTATTTTATTAAAAAGTATTCAAAGTCTCTTCACCTCCCAAGCATGCAAACCCTAGCATGTCTCACATATATTATATGGTTTTTTAACACATTAAAAACCATGGACTAAATTTTAATTATCTCAAACACATTTGAGATTAATTAAATACTACTTGAATTTATTCAAGTCCCACTAGTTAAATAATTATTTTAATTGAGCTCTACAAGACTCAATATTATTAATTCAACACTTGAATTATTTTTAATTATTTGGACTCTACTAGGTCCACTAGTGTTTAATTAATTCAACACTTGAATTAATTTAATTTAGTCCCCAATAATGTTTATGAAAATCACAATTTTCAACTACATTATTTACTTGGCCAAATTTTAATCTAGGAACACTTCCTTAAATTAAAATTTATATTTCTCTCATAGAAGTCATACTTCTATTTTTCTTTACGCTTATAAACACATTTATAAGCCGTTCAACACATTGAACTATTTTACTTCTCATCGGGATTTACAAAGCCAGTACTTGTGTGGCCCTCAATGGTTCATTGATACGACTAGCCGTGGGTTCACATCTCCATGTGATTCGGACTAAACATGTCCTTATTCGAGCATACCCCAATTGCTCCATTCTTATTTATCAACTCCTTGATAGTAAGAACGTCAGAACTCAAGTCTGATAGTACCCAACCAATCACGTTAAACGCCTAGCAGCATCGCTTACGTGATTCCCTAGGTATCACATGATAGTGCCTGCAAGAATCCATTCAATTATGGTTAGCGTACAGTACGGTCCCTTCAACTCATATATCCCGACCGATTCGACAACTATTGGTTTATCGAGAGTTGTCAATGAATCGATACTATGTGTCATGTTGTGGTTGCATCGATGGTGTAATCTATGAAACCCCTTTCATAATTACCACCATACTCTGATCAGAGATTTCAACCCACACATACATGAAAAACACATAGGATATCCATACCCGTAGGTAAGCGGTGAATCCCCGGCTACAATTCATCGACTCCTATGTGTTTCGCCGTAACACCCAACCTTGCCACCTGATGACCCCATAAGAGTCGGTAAACAAGTCAAAGTGAAACGCTAGCACATAGAGTCTCAATGTTGTCCCGGGTCATAAGGACTAATGGTGTACAACCATAAACTAGGACTTTTCCACTCGATAAGTGAGAACCACTTGGAAAGTCCTTTATAGAGGGTTGTTCAGTGCACTCTACAAGGAGCACCTATCTGCATGCTCGGACATCACAATGTCCCCTACCAATGAAACATGGTACTCACATCGCAGATACTAGTCTCTAACTCGAGCGGCCTATATCCTTCTTAGTGGCGGCTGAATCGACTAGGAACCGTTTAGAATATACAGTATTACAAATATGAGTTTCATGATACTCATCATATGAGCATCTCATATTCTTTCTACTATTTGTATATTCAAGGAATTTATCTATGCAACTCGCATGGGTATAAAGATAAAGATGCGCCAAATTAATAAATTCAAATATTATTAAAATAAAGATCGTTTAATACAAAGAGTTTCATCGGGAACAGTCGGCCAACACTTGGCTCGACGTGCACCTACTCTAACATCTTCTAACTCCACACTAGCACCCACTGCACAACCAAAAATTGTTATACCTCCTCCTTTCCCTGCAGCACTTAAAAAGGCGAAACTGGATGCACAATTCGGTAAGTTTCTTGATGGTGTTTAAAAAGTTGCATATCAATATTCCCTTTGCCGATGCTCTAATGCAAATACCTAGTTACGCTAAATTTTTGAAGGATATTTTAGCTAATAAGAGGAAGTTGGAGGATCACATGACAGTGAACTTAACTGAAAATTGCTCCGCTTTGGTGCAAAACAAAATCCCACCGAAGCTAAAAGACCCAGGGAGTTTCTCTATTCCTTGCATGATTGGTGATGTTGTTTTTCATAAAGCATTATGTGATCTTGGTGCAAGTATTAATCTGATGCCATTTTCTGTGTTTAGGAAACTTGGGTTGGGAGAGCCTAAGCCGACGAGGATGTCCTTGCAACTGGCTGACAGATCTGTCAAGTACCCCCGCGGAGTGATTGAGGATGTGCTAGTGAAAGTGGACAAATTCATTTTTCCCGCAGATTTTGTAGTGCTCGACATGGAGGAGGATACAGTGATGCCTCTCATTTTGGGGAGACCATTCCTTGCGACTGGCAAGGCATTGATTGATGTGCAAGAAGGGAAGTTGAGATTGCGAGTGGGCGAGGAGGAGATTACTTTTGATGTCTTTAATGCACTTAAGCACACACTACATTCTGATAGCTGTTTTAGAATTGATGCTTTTGACTCTTTTGTTTCTCACTATGTGCAGGATGCTTTTAGGGACCCTTTGGAGGCCACTATCACTACTGAGTTGGGAGAAGAGGAATTGGACGATGAAAAACTGAAATTGTGGCACATCTCAATGCCAACCATCCATGGAGAAAGCCAATGAAGATGCGACTGGAGGACCTAGGAGAACGCAGAGATTTGATCCCTCCAAAGTCGAGCATCGAGGAGCCACCGACGCTTGAGCTCAAACCCTTACCTCCGCACTTAAAGTACGTATTCCTAGGTGAGAATAACACATTGCCTGTCATTATTTCTGCTGCTTTGACAGATGCTATGGAGGACAAATTATTGCAAGTTCTCAAAGAGCACAAAAAGGCATTCGCTTGGAAGGTGGCAGACATCAAGGGAATCAGTCCATCGATATGCATGCATAAAATCTTGATGGAAGAGAAGTACTCACCTCTCGTGCAACCTCAAAGATGACTTAATCCAAAAATGCAAGAGGTAGTAAAATCTGAAACCATTAAGCTTCTCGATTCAGGAATTATCTATCCTATTTCCGATAGTGCTTGGGTAAGTTCGGTTCAATGTGTGCCTAAGAAAGGTGGGATTACGGTGATCACAAATGAAAAGAATGAACTTATTCCCACGAGAACTGTTACGGGGTGGAGAGTGCGTATTGACTATAGGAAGTTGAATGATGCCACCCGTAAGGACCATTTTCCCCTTCCCTTTATTGATCAAATGTTGGAGAGATTAGAGGGGCATGAATTTTATTGTTTTCTAGATGGGTATTCGGGGTATAATCAAATCACAATTGCACCTGAGGACCAAGAGAAAACCACTTTCACTTGTCCTTATGGCACGTTTGCTTTTCGTCGAATGCCTTTTGGTCTTTGTAATGCACCTGCTACATTTCAGCGCTATATGACTGCTATATTCCATGATATGATTGAAACCTTTCTTGAAATATTTATGGATGATTTTTCTATCTTTGGTGCAACGTTTGATGAGTGCTTGTAGAGTTTGAGATCCGTGTTGAGAAGATGCGAGGAGACGAACTTGGTGCTCAATTGGGAAAAGTGCCATTTCATGGTACAAGAGGGAATTGTTTTAGGGCACAAGATTTCGGAGCAAGGAATTGAGGTGGACAAAGCAAAAATTGAAGTCATAAAGAACCTACCACCACCAGCCTCAGTAAAGGGAGTTAGAAGTTTTTTAGGCCACGCCGGTTTCTATCGGCGGTTCATCAAAGATTTTTCTAAAATTGCCAAACCTCTATCTTCTCTACTTATGAAAGATATGCTCTTTGATTTTAATTCTAACTGTTTGCAGGCATACGAGGATTTAAAGGAGCGCTTGGTGACGGCTCCTGTCTTGGTGACACCGGATTGGGACTTGCCCTTCGAGATCATGTGCGACGCCAGTGACACTGCAGTGGGGGCCGTACTTGGCCAACGGCGAAACAAGGTATTTCAGACAATTTACTATGCAAGTAAGACCTTAGATGAGGCTTAATTGAATTATGCAACAACTGAAAAGGAATTACTTGCAGTAGTATTCGTACTTGACAAATTTCATTCATACCTTGTTTTGTCCAAAGTAATTGTATTCACTGATCATTCTGCCCTTAAATACTTGCTTGCTAAGAAAGATGCAAAGCCACGCCTTCTTCGGTGGATTTTATTGTTACAAGAATTTGATTTAGAAATAAGAGATAAGAAGGGTGTCGAGAATGTGGTAGCAGATCACTTGTCTAGATTAGAATTTATTTGTGATTATTCTGTCGATCGTGCTATCAATGATTGGTTCCCTGATGAGCAAATCTTTGAGGTGAGAAATTTTCCTTGGTATGCAAACTTCGCTAACTTTCTTGTCACAGGCACACCTCCACCAAACCTATCGTTTCACCAGCGAAAGAAATTATTTTCTGACGTGAAATACTATTTTTGGGAGGAACCGTTTTTGTTCAAAATTTGTGCAGATGCCATGATAAGACGGTGTGTTGCGGAGGAAGAGTTTTATCAAATTCTCAACCATTGCCATAACCGTGAGGTAGGTGGTCACTTCGGACCAACAAGGACGGCATCCAAGGTACTTGAATGTGGCTTTTATTGGCCAACTCTTTTCAAAGATGCTCGTTCTTATGTGCTACATTGTGATAAATGCCAGCGGTCAGGTAACATCTCTAACCGTCATGAAATGCCGTTAAATAATATCATTGAATGTGAGGTTTTTGATGTGTGGGGGATAGAATTCATGGGACCATTTCCTAGTTCTTTCACGAAAAAATACATCTTGGTTGCTGTGGATTATGTGTCTAAGTGGGTAGAGGCGGAAGCGTACGCCACTAATGATGCTCAAGTGGTCCTAAATTTTTTAAAGAAAAACATTTTTAACCGATTCGGAACTCCACGAGCAATCATTAGTGATGGTGGCACTCATTTTTGCAACAAACTCATTGAAAACCTTTTGAGAAAATATGGTGTCACACATAAGATATCTACCCCTTATCATCCCCAGACGAGTGGTCAAGTGGAAGTGTCTAACCGAGAAATTAAGCGGATTTTGGAAAAAGTGGTAGATGTCAATAGGAAAGATTAGTCGGTGAGGTTAGACGATACTCTTTGGGCATATAGGACTGTTTTAAAACACCTTTAGGCATTACACCATATAGGCTTTTGTTTGGTAAAGCATGTCATCTACTTGTAGAGTTAGAGCATCGGGCATATTGGGCAACAAAAGCACTAAACTTTAACTTTGCTGATGCAGGTGAACGACGTTTGCTTCAACTAGATCAGTTGGAGGAATTCCGGAATCTGGCCTATGATCTAGCACTGTCATACAAAGAAAAGACAAAGAAGGCTCATGATAGGCGGATCATCGAAAGAGAATTCAAAGAAGGTGAAAGTGTCCTACTCTACAACTGCCGGTTGCGACTATTTCCCGGAAAATTGAAGTCACGATGGTCCGGTCCATTCGTGATCTCGAAAGTCTATCCATCGAAAGCTGTAGAATTGAAAGATGGGAAGGATGGGGCATTTACGGTCAATGCCCAGCGACTGAAGCACTACATGGGTGGCACAATTGAGCCGCAACTTGGAATCACCCGGTTCCAAGACACGCCGAACTGAGACAGATCGACAGTCAAGCTCTCGACTATAAATTGAGAACTATTGTCTTCCCCTTTCCTTGCATTTGATTTAGATTTTCTTTCATGTCAATTTAGTGATTTTCTATTCCTTTTGTTTTATTTATTTTTTTTTTTTAAAAAAAGAAAAATCTAAAGAAAAACAGAAGGGTTGGCGCTCGAGCGGTAATTTTATACCGCCCGAGCGCGAACGCCTACCTCGGGATACAAATTCCCGAGAGGTTGGCGCTCGAGCGGTAATTTTTTACCGCCCGAGCACGAGGGTGTACCTCTGGAAATAAACTCCAGTGAAGTTCGCGCTCGAGCGGTAGTTTTCTACCGCTCGAGCGCGACAGTTTTTAAAAGCGCGGAACCCCTTCCCGTTTCCTCATTCTGCACGAAATATTTTCCCCAAATTCACCCCCCAAATCCCTAACTCCTCTCAATTTTTTTCTTCTTCTCGATTCTCTTGTGCAGGCACCACCATCTCCACTCCTCTTTCCGGCGGCAAGGCGCACTCTCCCTTAGGAAGCAAGAACATCATTCTCCAATTCAAGGCACCATCTCCATCTTCATCCCATGGCTCCCAAGAAGCAAAGAGGTAATCCTAGTTCCTCCGCTTCATCTTCATTTGATAGAACACGTTTTGTTAGTCTGGAGGCTAGGGCTCGATACGAGCATGCCAAAATTCACCGCAACCCAATAGCCGAGAGGGGAGTCCGGCGACAGTTAGAGGACATATACTTGGATATTATTGTTGGTTTAGAAAGGCGTGGATGGGAACAATACGGTGATCAACCTAAGGCGGCGGTAGTCTCAGTGGTTCGCGAATTATATGCCAATGCGGCGGAGGGGAGAAATGGTGTGGTTTTTGTGAGGGGTCGCCATGTACCTTATGACTCGGTCACAATCAACGCACTGTTCGAGATAGCGGAAGTGGACGACTCCCAATTCCAGGCATTAGTCACCGACCCGAATTACGACACTATTCTCGCTACGTTGTGCCATCCGGGCGCGATGTGGAAACCATTGGGCGGCTCGCCCAGCTGTTTTGACGAAAAATATTTGAAAGCCGGAGTTGCACTTTGGTATCTATTTGTGGCTCGGAGAATGATGCCGGTCTCGCACAAGAGCGAGGTACAGAAAGAGCGAGCGGTGCTACTGTATGCTTTGACCGAAGGATACAATATCAATGTGGGAAGACTGATAAATTCGCAAATCACACTGAGCGCCCACAACAGTCATGTCGGTTTGTTCTTTCCCACCATTATCTCCGAGTTGTGTGCTAGAGCGGGAGTCGTATTTCGCGATGATGAGGAGTGGTTGCAGCCCATGAAGCCTATTTGTGTCGAAGACCTCCAGCGGAAACAAGCTAAGCGAATCAGTGAATTTCCCCCTCGGGACGAGGACGCCGGTGGATCTAGCACTGCCATCCCACGCCGCCTCCCACCACAACCCCGCAGGCGAACTCAGAATGATAAGATGGATGAGAGTCTAGCCTTCCAAGCACACCAGAGTCAGTTCAACTCGTATGTCACGGACCACTTATCTCACATTGACTCTATGATGCGCTCTTTGCTTGTGCACAGGGGCGTTGACCCGTCGACCATTCCACCGACTCCCCTACCTCCTCCCCCGTTTCAGTTCCAGTATGATTATTCTCAGCATGGGGAGGCCGCAGGAGTGCAACCACCGGAGCAGGATGAGGAGGAGCAGTGATCAGGGGATTTTACTGTTTCCCCTGCTTTGCACATTTATTTATTATTATTTTTTTCTCTTTTAGCTGTTTTTTTTTTTTTCTTCTTTTCATTGTTTCCGTCTAGCATGTTTATTCGCTTTCATGTTTATTAGTCTGCATTTGTGTTTGCATTTCTGTGTTTTGAGTCTTTGTGCACTGGGGACATTGCACACGTCTAGTATGAGGGGGTCGTTGTACGTCTTCTTATTTGTTTGCATTCGTCTGTGTCTTGCATAAGTAGCAGTGATGGTGACATTAGTGAATTGGTCGCCAATGATGATTGTGGGGTGAATGAACTGCATGTTACTTTGTTTGATCACACGTCATGAATACCCAGTGAAATGAAATGTTTATTGTATATGCGTACATTGTGGGTATTATTAGTAGTGTACACGATAGTCGAGTTTAAGATTCTGTGGGAGGAACTGGAATGACATGAGATGCAAGTCGAACTTGAATGAATTTTGTTGACAGTCGCGACTGACCAGTGACATGAAATAGCATAGATCATTTGAACCCACCGGAATAACTTTCGTCTCAATTGTGCATAATTCCTCAAGAGTTATCCATAAGCCAACTAAACAAACATTCCATATACTCAAAACTGAAAGGGATCGAATAAGGTGACCGAAAAACACAACGGAAGCTACAAAATTTTCGAAAATCACATTTTCTTGCAAGGAAATTTTCGGCCACCATGTGTACTAGTGTAGCATATACAAAAATCTCAACTTTCAAGCATAGGGTGTTGAGAAAATTACCTATCAATCTCAAAGATTGATTGTGGCTCCAACTAAGGTGTAAACACCTTAGCTCTTGAAGGTAGACAATCTACAAGCTTCACCTTTCTTTTGGACTCCTTTCTTCCAATCAAGCCCACCACTAACTAGCTAGAACCCTTCTTATTTTGCACTAGAAAAATAAGAAGATTATTCAAAGAGAAGTGATTTCTTTCCTCAACAATTGAAGAAGAAAATTGAGAGAAAAACTTGGAGAAAAATGTGAATAGTAACTCGGCCACTATTCATGCTAGGAGAGAAGGAGAGACATTTTTTTGGTTGTGGGAAAAGTTGTTCCAAAAAGTTGCATGTCATGCCTTGAAAACACAAAAAGTAGTCTCCCAACCTTTCACCTCCCATGCATGCATATTATATGGTTTTTAATCAAATTAAAAACTTGGACTAAATTTTAATTATCTCAAACATATTTGTGACTAATTAAACATTACTTGAATTTACCCAAGTCCCACTAGTTAAATAATTATTTTAATTGAGCTCTTCAAGACTCAATATAATTTAATTAATTCAACACTTGAATTAATTTAATTATTTGGACTCTACTAGGCCCACTAGTGTTTAATTAATTCAACACTTGAATTAATTTAATTTAGTCCATAATAATGTTTATGAAAATCACAATTTTCAATTACATTATTCACTTGGCCAATTTTAATTTAGGAACACTTCCTTAAATTAAAATTTACATTTCTCTCATAGAAGTCATACTTCTATTTTTCTTTACACTTATAAACTCATTTATAAGTCGTTCAACACATTGAACTAATTTCTCCTTTATAGAAGTCATACTTCTAATTTTCCTCACGCTTATAAACTCCTTTATAGGCCGTTCAACACATTGAACTATTTTTACTTCTCAACGGGATCTAGAAAGCTAGTACTTGTGTGGCCCTCAATGGTTCATTGATACAACTAGCCGTGGGTTCACATCTCTATGTGATTCGGACTAAACATGTCCTTATATGAGCATACCCCAATTGCTCCATTCTTATTTATCAACACCTTGATAATAAGTACGTCAGAACTCAAGTCTGATAGTACCCAACCAATCACGTTAAACGCCTAGCAGCATCGCTTACGTGATTCCCTAGGTATCACATGATAGTGCCTGCAAGAACCATTCAATTATGGTAAGCGTACAGTACGGTCCCTTCAACTCATATATCCCGATCGATTCGACAACCATTGGTTTATCGAGAGTTGTCAATGAATCGATACTATGTGTCATGTCGTAGTTGCATCGATGGTGTAATCTATGAAACCCTTTCATAATTACCACCATACTCTGGCCAGAGATTTCGATCTACATACACATGATAACACATAGGATATCCATACCCGAAGGTAAGCGGTGAATCCCCGACTACAATGCATCGACTCCTATGTGTTTCGACAGAACACCCAACCTTGCCACCTGATTACCCCATAAGAGTCGGTAAACAAGTCAAAGTGTAATTCTAGCACATAGAGTCTCAATGTTGTCCCGGGTCATAAGGACTAATTCTGTACAACCATAAACTAGGACATTTCCACTCGATAAGTGAGAACCACTTGGAAAGTCCTTTTATGGAGGGTTGTTCAGTGCACTCTACAAGGAGCACCTATCTGCATGTTCGGACATCACAATGTCCCCTACCAATGAAACATGGTACTCACATCGCAGATACTAGTCTCGAACTCTAGCGGCCTATATCCTTCTTAGTGGCGGCTGATTCGACTAGGAACCGTTTAGAATATACAGTATTACAAATATGAGTTTCATGATACTCATCATATGAGCATCTCATATTCTTTCTACTATTTGTATATTCAAGGGCTTTATCTATGCAACTAGCATGGGTATACAGATAAAGATGTGCCATAATAATAATCTCAAACATTATTAAAATAAAGATTGCTTATACATAGAGTTTCATTGTGAACACTCGGCCAACACTTGGCTCGACGGGCACCTACTCTAACAATCTCCCACTTGCACTAGAGCCAACTACCCATATGCTTTAAACCCATTGATTCGCGATGCTTGTCGAATAATGGTCCAGGTAAAGGCGTAGCTAGTGGATCAACAACATTATCGGCGGAGCCGACTTTGTCAAAAGACACTTCTCCTCTTTCCACAATCTCTCCGAGGATGTGGTACTTTCTCAATACTAGTTTGGATTTCTGATGAGACCTAGGCTCCTTTGCTTGAGCTATAGCTCCCGTGTTGTCACACAACACCGGGACAGGAGCAACTCCATTAGGAATGACGCCCAACTCTTGGACGAAATTCCTTATCCAAACAGCCTCCCTTGCTGCATCTGATGCAGCAATGTATTCGGCCTCTGTGCTGGAATCCGTAGTATTGTCTCACTTGGAACTCTTCCAAGAGACAGCAGCACCATAGAGCATGAATACAAAACCAGAGGTTGACTTCGAGTCATCGATATCGTTTTGGAAGCTAGAGTCGGTATAGCCTTCCAATTTTAGTTCTCCACCCATAGACCAAGAACAATTTATTGGTTCTTCTCAACTACTTGAGGATGTCTTTCACAGCTTTCCAGTGTGGAAGACCAGGGTTCGATTGATATCTACTCACTACACTTAGTGCGAAAGCCACGTCAAGACGTGTAGATATCATCCCATACATGATGCTACCAATTGCCGAAGCATACGGAATGCGTGTCATCGCCACTATCTCTGCATCAGTCTTGGGAGACAGACTTGGATAGGGACACGCCATGACACATTGGTAGATGTCCTCCCTTGGACTCATCCATCGAGAACGGCTTCACGATGGTATCAATGTATGTGGACTGGGTGAGACCAAGCAATCTTCTCGATCTATCTCTATAGATCTGTATTCCCAATACAAAAGATGCTTCACCCAAGTCCTGCATCGAGAACTTACTCGCTAACCATATCTTAGTTGATTGCAACATTCCTACATCATTCCCAATGAGTTGAATGTCATCAACATATAACACCAGGAATGTCACAACACTCCCACTGACCTTCTTATACACATAGTGTTCCTCAGGACTCTTAGTAAATCAAACTAATTGATTGTACTGTCGAATCTGAGGTTCCAACTCCTAGATGCCTGCTTTAGATCATAAATAGATTTCTGAAGTTTGCATACCATATGCTCACTTCCGATAGATGTTAACCCTTCAGGTTAAGACATGTAAATAACTTTCTTAAAATCCCCATTAAGAAAGTCTGTCTTGACATCCATCTGCCATATCTCATAGTCATATCATGCAGCTATGGCTAGCAAAATCCTTATGGACTTGAACATTGCGACTGGGGAAAAAGGTTTCCTCAAAGTCAACTCCTTGTCTTTGAGTATATACTTTTTCCACCAATCGCACCTTGAAGGATAATACCTTCCCATCCGTCCCAAGTCCCTATGGGAACCTTTCCCTCACGTGGATCTATAAGATCCCACACTTGGTTCGGATGCATGGAATTCATCTCAGATTTCATCGCTTCAAGCCATTTGGATGAATCGACATCAGATAACGCTTCCTTGAAGGTCCTTGGATCACATCCATGGTTAGGCTCATCATGGCCCTCTTCAAGAAGCTGACCATACCTCATAGGTGGTCTCGAGACTTTCTCGTATCTTCTAGGAGCTTGTATCTTCTCTCTTGGCTCTTCGGGTGTGGGTTCTTCAATTGTGGGTGTCTCTCGAACCTCTTCGAGTTCTATATATCATCTCCCTATTTCTATCCAATAGAAATTCCCTTTCAAAAGGGTCGCATTCCTAGAAACAAACACTTTTGTTTCTTGGGGATGATAGAAGTAGTATCCAATCGAATTCATTGGATATCCCACAAATTAGCATAAAATGGATCGACTATCCAATTTATCTCCCACTACCTGCTTCATAAGCAGGGCACTCCATATTCTAAGATAAGAATACTTAGGAGGCTTACCCATCCATATCTCATATGGTGTATGCCTTTGAATGGACATTTAGTGGAATATCTTTTAATTTTAAGTTATAGAGATCGTTTTCAAGTTTACCAGTACCAATCAAACATTCATTCATGTAAATGTTGCAAACACCTTTTCAAAATAAACAAGAATATCCATTTTTATCACCATAGAAATGGAAACAATGTTTTTACAAAATTAGGTACAAACAAAACATCTTATAAAATTAACTTAAACTATTTGTTCAATAATAAGTAAACATCTTCAATAGCCTTGGCAGCAACTCTTGCTTCATTGCCCATCCTCTAGAAGGTCACACCTTCCTTAAGCATTCTACTTCTTCCCATCATCTATAACTCATTATAGAGATGTGAGTCACATCCGGTATATAATACCCAAGAAGTAGAGTTAATTGAAACGTTTACTTATATTTAGAACATACCGTTTCCAGAACACTTCTGGGTCAGATATTCCTTGCAATTTCGCCTCCAATGTCCAGGCTTCTTGCAGTGATGACATTCATCAGCAGTCTTGTCAGTTAACTGGTGTGGCTGCCACAACGGGATTCGGAGATTGCCTCAACAAGGGCACGTTCTTCTTGGGACGTTGGAAAGAACGCTTCTTTCCATTCCCATGTGGATCAATCTTCGTACCAGATGAATAACCCACATAAAGAACCAACTTCTCTTTCTTGATGGTGGATTCAAACGTAACAAGCATATTCACCAACTCCTCAAGGGTCGGTTCAATCTTGTTCATGTTGAAGTTCACCACAAAAGGATCAAATGAGCTAGGCAGCTATAAGAGCAACACGTCGGTGGTCAACTCCGAAGGCAAGATCAGATCCATGCCAACGAGCTTGTCCACGAGCCCGATCATCTTTAGGCCATGCTCATGGACCGAGGCCCCATCTTGCATGCGTAAAGTGATCAGCTCCTTGACGGTAGCATGCCTAAGAGGACGTGTTTGCTCTCCAAAGAGCTCCTTGAGGTGCAAATGAATGTCAGCAGCACTCTTTGCACCCTCAAAACGCCTCTGCAGCTCATCATTCATAGAAGTCAGCATATAACACCTGGCTATCAAGTCATGGTCACACCATTTCTTGTAAGCCTGCAATTCCTCAGGATTGCAGTGATTCGGAGCCTCAACAGGGGGCGACTCAGTCAGTGTATATGCTACCCTTTCCGAATTCAAGACGATTTTTAGGTTTCTTAGCCAAGTGAGGTAATTAGGTCCAGTTAATATGTTTTTGTCGAGTATTACGGATATTGGATTGCGAAGCGATGACATTGTCAATTTGTACTGAAAAGTAAAAACAGATAAATGTTGATGACTATTTTAAAATATTTAGTAAGATATGAAGTTTGGACTTTTACTTCATAAATATTGGCTCCCACTGTTTTGACATCTTTCACTACCCTCTAGTGAAAGCGGGAAACTCCTTTCCTCAGTAGGTACGTAAGGTCCAATTAGCGAATTATGATCCCGAATAATATCAGCCAATCACAATTCCTAAAAGGTAGTTTCTAATTGCATCACAATGCAACCCTTAACGTAAACTTTTGTCTCACGTTTGATTAGGACCCAATAATATGACGTCGTTCATCTTTACGTGTCAAGCCTAACCCATCGATATTGAACCTTAATGGACGGTCGCCATGAGTTCCCTCAATAATATGAGCCGAAATCATGGGAGTTCCACGTAGTTCACATCACCATGTCAATGGATGTCACAGCTTTTCGGCACCCAGGGCCCCCCCAATAATATGAGCCGAGCCCCGAGTACGGGTAGCGTTCATCATGCACCCATTGTTGATGGAAGACAAGGAAATTATAAACAAATTTATAATTGCCCTTTTCGGGCTTGATATTAATTTTGAATCTTATTCAAAATGAGGGTTTTTAATTTTTAAAGGTCTCATCATTAATTTTATTTTAAAAGCTCGCCATGTTTGATCGTATGTTTGCCGGATTCATGCAACTTTGTTATTATCATAATAATAACGCACATACTCATTATTTATAACATATCATGCATATATTATAAACAGTAAACAAACAAGGATGATCAATCGCCCCAATACTAATGGCCCGTGTGAGCTAAACACGGGCCTAGGTCCAATCCTAGGGAAATGCATGGGATGCAAATGCAACATTTACATAAGCTTCCAATATTTACATGTCTTCGATCTTCATAATCATCATGGCCACCATCTTCCAATCTTGATCATCCACTATACTAATATTTACAATTAAATATCCATGGCACATAGGGATACATCTCATGGGGGGTGGGAACGGGCCATAAACCAAGCCCACTTTAAATTGATAATTATTACAATCATTCAACACAAAATATCCTAGCATACACCTAGCAAATTGGGCTTGGGCTTTTGATCATCCTTCATGCATAATATCACATATCATACACCATCAATTAATTATCACAATAATTAATTGATCCAATATTATATATCTTGATCCAATCACTAACCGCCACGATTATAAAGTAAATTAACAAAGTATACAAACACCTTTGTCTACTTTCAAATTAATTTATTTATAACCGAATTTCTTGTAAATCACCATTTACTATAAATAATTAAAGTCCAACTTAAATTATTTATTTCATGAGAAAAATTTGCAACTTTTGTAATTTTAAACTTAAGGGCCCAAAAACTCATTTTTCACCAAAAACATTTTGGCCCATTTAAAATCACAAATGTGTTGGCCATCCAATGGCCCAACAACTCAAGGCCCATGACACTTTGATATTCCAAAACACCTTTTGAAAACCCTAGTCGTCATCGCCGTCGCCGGAGCTCCGTCGCCGGATTCCGGCCAACAAAAAAATTTTTTTTTATTTTTTTTAAAAAAATAGGGGGGGCGGTTCGGGCAGCCCTTAGGGCTGCCCTTGCTGCCCGTTTCGGGCAGCCCCTCGGGCAGCCCAAGCTGCCCGAAATGGGCAGCAACATGCTGCCCAAAAATCGCCCCAATCCGGCCTTATATCGTTGCAAATTTTCATCTCAATCGGTTAGAAATCGCCCTCAATATAATATCTTGTATATGCTATCCAAAAACTAGTACCCTTAGCTCATGATACCACTTGAAAGGGATCGAATAAGGTGACCGAAAAACACAACGGAAGCTACAAAATTTTCGAAAATCACATTTTCTTGCAAGGAAATTTTCGGCCACCATGTGTACTAGTGTAGCATATACAAAAATCTCAACTTTCAAGCATAGGGTGTTGAGAAAATTACCTATCAATCTCAAAGATTGATTGTGGCTCCAACTAAGGTGTAAACACCTTAGCTCTTGAAGGTAGACAATCTACAAGCTTCACCTTTCTTTTGGACTCCTTTCTTCCAATCAAGCCCACCACTAACTAGCTAGAACCCTTCTTATTTTGCACTAGAAAAATAAGAAGATTATTCAAAGAGAAGTGATTTCTTTCCTCAACAATTGAAGAAGAAAATTGAGAGAAAAACTTGGAGAAAAATGTGAATAGTAACTCGGCCACTATTCATGCTAGGAGAGAAGGAGAGACATTTTTTTGGTTGTGGGAAAAGTTGTTCCAAAAAGTTGCATGTCATGCCTTGAAAACACAAAAAGTAGTCTCCCAACCTTTCACCTCCCATGCATGCATATTATATGGTTTTTAATCAAATTAAAAACTTGGACTAAATTTTAATTATCTCAAACATATTTGTGACTAATTAAACATTACTTGAATTTACCCAAGTCCCACTAGTTAAATAATTATTTTAATTGAGCTCTTCAAGACTCAATATAATTTAATTAATTCAACACTTGAATTAATTTAATTATTTGGACTCTACTAGGCCCACTAGTGTTTAATTAATTCAACACTTGAATTAATTTAATTTAGTCCATAATAATGTTTATGAAAATCACAATTTTCAATTACATTATTCACTTGGCCAATTTTAATTTAGGAACACTTCCTTAAATTAAAATTTACATTTCTCTCATAGAAGTCATACTTCTATTTTTCTTTACACTTATAAACTCATTTATAAGTCGTTCAACACATTGAACTAATTTCTCCTTTATAGAAGTCATACTTCTAATTTTCCTCACGCTTATAAACTCCTTTATAGGCCGTTCAACACATTGAACTATTTTTACTTCTCAACGGGATCTAGAAAGCTAGTACTTGTGTGGCCCTCAATGGTTCATTGATACAACTAGCCGTGGGTTCACATCTCTATGTGATTCGGACTAAACATGTCCTTATATGAGCATACCCCAATTGCTCCATTCTTATTTATCAACACCTTGATAATAAGTACGTCAGAACTCAAGTCTGATAGTACCCAACCAATCACGTTAAACGCCTAGCAGCATCGCTTACGTGATTCCCTAGGTATCACATGATAGTGCCTGCAAGAACCATTCAATTATGGTTAGCGTACAGTACGGTCCCTTCAACTCATATATCCCGATCGATTCGACAACCATTGGTTTATCGAGAGTTGTCAATGAATCGATACTATGTGTCATGTCGTAGTTGCATCGATGGTGTAATCTATGAAACCCTTTCATAATTACCACCATACTCTGGCCAGAGATTTCGATCTACATACACATGATAACACATAGGATATCCATACCCGAAGGTAAGCGGTGAATCCCCGACTACAATGCATCGACTCCTATGTGTTTCGACAGAACACCCAACCTTGCCACCTGATTACCCCATAAGAGTCGGTAAACAAGTCAAAGTGTAATTCTAGCACATAGAGTCTCAATGTTGTCCCGGGTCATAAGGACTAATTCTGTACAACCATAAACTAGGACATTTCCACTCGATAAGTGAGAACCACTTGGAAAGTCCTTTTATGGAGGGTTGTTCAGTGCACTCTACAAGGAGCACCTATCTGCATGTTCGGACATCACAATGTCCCTTACCAATGAAACATGGTACTCACATCGCAGATACTAGTCTCGAACTCTAGCGGCCTATATCCTTCTTAGTGGCGGCTGATTCGACTAGGAACCGTTTAGAATATACAGTATTACAAATATGAGTTTCATGATACTCATCATATGAGCATCTCATATTCTTTCTACTATTTGTATATTCAAGGGCTTTATCTATGCAACTAGCATGGGTATACAGATAAAGATGTGCCATAATAATAATCTCAAACATTATTAAAATAAAGATTGCTTATACATAGAGTTTCATTGTGAACACTCGGCCAACACTTGGCTCGACGGGCACCTACTCTAACAAAAACTTAGGGAGTACACTTGAGAAAATTATGCACCAAAAAAAAAAAGAGAAAAAAAAGAAGTATTACAACAATAATGTTGTAAATGAAAAAAGGGGATGTAAGGTGTGGGGGAGCCAAAAAGGGATGAAATCCTATCCCAAGGCTAAATAGATGGAGAAGTAAGGCGTTGAGGAATGTCAGATAAAAATTCTGACAAGTGCATAATGAAAATGATCAGTGTACGTCCCATCTTCTTTAGCTGTTCGAAACCTCATATTGACTCTCTAATTCCTGGTGTACA
This sequence comes from Primulina eburnea, assembly GCF_022965805.1. Lineage (NCBI taxonomy): Eukaryota > Viridiplantae > Streptophyta > Magnoliopsida > Lamiales > Gesneriaceae > Primulina > Primulina eburnea. The sequence goes on along the minus strand of NC_133105.1, from coordinate 31,979,047 downwards.
ACCTTGAAAATTAGCCGCTTTGTGTTCACTTGTTGGTCACGACTAGAAACAGAACTCGGGATAGGGAAACTTGCATTGAACTGTTGATTTGGTGGCTCGCATGATTTGCAAATGAAACTGTCTGAAGCACGAGCTAGTGAGACCCACAGCACACACACGACCACACTTTCTGGTCAAAATCAAAAGGTTATAAGGTGCTTTTAAAAGGGGTATTGGTGAATGTTGTGATTTGACTAATTGGATGTGGTTCAAACACCCGCTGAGGCAGGATATAATGGTTTGCTACTTCACCATCAAGTTCGTTAGTTTAATTCTTTTATTTTGTTTTTATTTCGTATTTTGGTTGTGGGTTATGACCTATTTTGCTTGAGGGCAAGCAAAAGGTTAGTATGAGGAGGTTGATATGTGTCGTTTTTACGTGTTTTATTGCATTAGTCTTTGTGTATTTTGCATTGCGCATCGTTTATTTCAATCATATTCTGTTCATTTTAGAGTAAATATTTGCATTTTATCCTATCTCACTCGGGCATGATGAATTTGCAGGAAAAGTGGCCGGAAAACCAAAAATCGGAGCCAAGTGCCAAGTCAAGAAAATGAAGTGCAGCAAGGTCGGCGCTCGAGCAGTAGTTTTCTACCGCCCGAGCGCGGTAGGTGGATTTTCGAGCAAAAATGCAGAAAGGTCGGCGCTCGAGCGGTATTTTTCTACCGCCCGAGCGCGAATGCCGCGCATCCCATGAGATTTTACAGAAGGTGTGGCGCTCGAGCGGTACTTTTCTACCGCCCGAGCACCACCTATTTTTGGAAAGATATTGTGTGCAATTCCTTACCTTATTCTGGTAGGAGAATGCTTTGGAAGGTCGGTTGGTCGACTTTGAGAGGGATTCAGACTTGATGTTGCAGCCGTCACAAGCTTTTGGAGAGAACTTTGCGCTTGGATTGAAGATTTGAAGCTTTCCGAGCACCGTTCTTCGCAGATTTCGTCTCGCCTAGTATTTCTAATCTAGTTTCTTTCATTTTAAACATTGTTGCATTTATTTTTACAATGAATTCTAGTAGCTAACTTTATTATTTGTTGGGATTAAAGGGGATCCTACCCCGAACGTTGATTTGAATTAATTTATATTTCTGTTGTGCGTTATTCTTGATTTTACTACTGTTTTATCGTGTCATTAAAGCGTAGCTAACTTTAACGACGTTTTCATATCACGAGTGAGTTCGAGAGAAAAACGAGTGATAGGATCGAGTAGTAGAATTCGCGGATCTACAATTTACATAGATATATGAAATTGGATACGTGCCGATAGTCATAGTCCTAAGGGTCGAAAACTAGGGGATTTTATAGATCGAAATGCGATTCGCTCGTGATAAATAATTAAAGATATTTAATTACTTCATTGAGTGGAATTAGTTTGGCATAGCTCGAGAGAGTGTGTTCAATAGATTAGGAAATCCTGTCGGAAGCGTAGATCACGATCGAACGAAATAATAAATTAACGAGGGGTAGGTGAACCGAGATTCCCAACAAATCCATTTCTCCTTGAATTTTAACTCAACATTTTAGATTAAATTCTCATTCATTACTTGTTGAATCATTTTAATCGCATATTTATTTGAGCATAGTAGGGATAATCACACAACTCAATTTTTGTTGCTAAATGTTAAATAACTGAAAATAATACTTGTTAAACACAGTCTTCAGTGGAACGATACTCGTACTCTTGTACACTATATTATTACTTGACATCGTGCACATGCGATTAATTTTGAGCATACAAAATCATATTTTTATTGAGGATATCACAGTGCAAGTTTTGCTCGATCAATAACTCACGAATTTAACATCGCGACCAGAAACAATAGTCCTAGGCATGCCATGCAACCTAACGACTTCTCTAAAGAACTAATCCGCAAAGAATATTGTTTCTGGTCGCGATGTTAAATTCTTGAGTTACTTTTGCCCGACTTTGTGGCTAAAAAGAACTTTGGGAACACTTTTGCGTGCTATTCTTAAAAATAACTTGGATTGACATTTCTTAGGACTTTATTTTGGGGTTGCCTGGGACTAAAAAGGGGAGGGATTGCCTGGGACTAAGAAGGGGAGGGATTCTATTTTTGTTGTTGTGGATAGATTCTCTGAGAGGGCACATTTTATAGCTTGTCATAAAACCGATGATGCTTCAAACATTGTGGATTTGTTCTTTAGAGAAGTCGTTAGGTTGCATGACATGCTTAGGACTATTGTTTCTGGTCGCGATGTTAAATTTTTGAGTTACTTTTGGTAGACTTTATGGGCTAAACTTGGCACAAAATTGTTGTTTTCTACTACTTGTCATCCTCAAACGGATGGACAAACTGAAGTTGTAAATAGAACTTTGGGAACACTTTTGCGTGCTATTCTTAAAAAGAACTTGGATTGACATTTCTATGGACTTTATTTTGGGGTTGCCTAGGACTAAGAAAGGGAGGGATTCTATTTTTGTTGTTGTGGATAGATTCTCTAAGATGGCACATTTTATAGCTTGTCATAAAACTGATGATGCTTCAAACATGGAAGATTTGTTCTTCAGAGAAGTCGCTAGGTTTCATGGCATGCCTAGGACTATTGTTTCTAGTCGCGATGTTAAATTCTTGAGTTACTTTTGGAAGACTTTATGGGCTAAACTTGGCACAAAATTGTTGTTTTCTACTACTTGTCATCCTCAAACGGATGGACAAACTAAAGTAGTCAATAGAACTTTGAGAACACTTTTGCGTGCTATTCTTAAAAAGAACTTGGATGGAAATTGCGAATTTGTTCTTTAGAGAAGTCGTTAGGTTGCATGGCATGCCTAGGACTAAGAAGGGGAGGGATTCTATTTTTGTTGTCGTGGATAGATTCTCTAAGATGGCACATTTTATAGGTTGTCATAAAACCGATGATGCTTCAAACATTGCGGATTTGTTCTTTAGAGAAGTCGTTAGGTTGCATGGCATGCCTAGGACTATTGATTCTGGTCGCGATGTTAAATTATTGAGTTAATTTTGCAAGACTTTATGGGCTAAACTTGGCACAAAATTGTTGTTTTCTACTACTTGTCATCCTCAAATGGATGGACAAACTGAAGTAGTCAATAGAACTTTGAGAACACTTTTGCGTGCTATTCTTAAAAAGAACTTGGATGGAAATTGCGGATTTGTTCTTTAGAGAAGTCGTTAGGTTGCCTGGCACGCCTAGAACTAAGAAGGGGAGGGATTCAATTTTTTTTTTTGTGGAAAGATTTTCTAAGATGACACATTTTATAGCTTGTCATAAAACCGATGATGATTCAAACGTTGCGGATTTGTTCTTTAGAGAAGTCGTTAGGTTGTATGGCATGCCTAGGACTATTGTTTCTGGTCGCGATGTTATATTCTTGAGTTACTTTTGGAAGACTTTATGGGCTAAACTCGGCACAAAATTGTTGTTTTCTACTACTTGTCATCCTCAAACGGATGGACAAACTGAAGTAGTCAATAGAACTTTGGAAACACTTTTGCGTGCTATTCTTAAAAAGAACTTGGATTGACATTTCTATGGACTTTATTTTGGGGTTGCCTGGGTCTAAGAAGGGGAGGGATTCTATTTTTGTTGTTGTGGATAGATTTTCTAAGATGGCACATTTTATAGCTTGTCATAAAATCGATGATGATTCAAACATTGTGGATTTGTTCTTTAGAGAATTCGTTAGGTTGCATGGCATGCCTAGGATTATTGTTTCTGGTCGCGATGTTAAATTCTTGAGTTACTTGTCATCCTCAAACGGATGGACAAACTGAAGTTGTCAATAGAACTTTGGGAACACTTTTGCGTGCTATTCTTAAAAAGAACTTGGATTGACATTCTATGGACTTTATTTTGGGGTTGCCTAGGACTAAGAAGATAGGGATTCTATTTTTATTGTTGTGGATAGATTTTCCAAGATGACACATTTTATAGCTTGTCATAAAACCGATGATGCTTCAAACATTGCGGATTTGTTCTTTAGAGAAGTCGTTAGGTTGCATGGCATGCCTAGGACTATTATTTCTGGTCGCGATATTAAATTCTTGAGTTACTTTTGGAAGACTTTATGGGCTAAACTATGCACAAAATTTTTGTTTTCTACTACTTGTCATCCTCAAACGGATGGACAAACTAAAGTTGTCAATAGAACTTTGGGAACACTTTTGCGTGCTATTCTTAAAAAGAACTTGGATTGACATTGCGGATTTGTTCTTTAGAGAAGTCGTTAGGTTGCATGGCATGCCTAGGACTATTGATTTTGGTCGCGATGTTAAATTCTTGAGTTACTTTTGAAAGCCTTTATGGGCTAAACTTGGCACAAAATTGTTGTTTTCTACAACTTGTTATCCTCAAACAGATGGACAAACTGAAGTAGTCAATAGAACTTTGGGAACACTTTTGCGTGCTATTCTTAAAAATAACTTGGATTGACATTTTTATGGACTTTATTTTGAAGTTGCCTGGGACTAAGTAGGGGAGAGATTCTATTTTTGTTGTTGTGGATAGATTCTCTGTGGGGACCCGGACGCTAATCATCTTATTTATCATCTTTTGGGATTTAATTGTTACTTAAGATAAAACAGGGTCTAAAAATTTTTCTTTTAAAATGCGGAAGGTAATGGAATCAATGTATTATACAAACCAGTATAATAATACAAATCTGGTACAACATTGATGAAAACACGGACGGTCAAGCTCAAAGGAAAGCATGGGATCCGATGCAGTTGCCGGAAGGACCAGTCACGAGGGGACGACTAAAGAAGTTCAAGGAGGCACTACAGGGAGTCATGAGCAAGCATGAAGGGATCGTGATGCATGGGAGTCCGTGTGGAGGCCAAAGGAACATTATTCAAGCATTGTGTGCATCGGCCGAGTCTGCACGGACCCCGACACGGACCTGCACACGGGGTCCGTGCCCTTTACACTCTGAGATGAGCAACTACAGAGCCTACACAGACCTGAAGACGGACCCAGGCACGTGGTCCGTGCCCTACTATGTTGGCGAAGACAGTGTCTACACGGACCCGTACGTGGAGGTGAGCACGGGGTCCGTGTCCTTTGCTTCCAGCTGAGGTTTATACCCGAGTGTACACAGACCCGGACGCGGAGGCACACACGGGGTCCGTGTCCTAGAGTTTTGGCCGAGAAAAATTACCTTATTTAGAGTTTTATTTTGTTAGGAAACTAGATCCTTGTTATCTTTTTGATATAAGACATTTATTGGACGAAAATTTACACACAATACACATATTATTTTGAGTTTATCAAACTTGTGAGAATTTTCTCTCAACTTTTCAAGGCTTTAGCTTTGTCAAATTAAATCAAACTTATCAAAGTTTATAACTTTGTGGCGTTTGTCGATCGTGATTGTGCGGATTGTCGTAGGCGTCGTTCTTCGAAGGTTCGTATCAAATTTCGATTGTTAATCTCGTGTTTATTTGTTGCTAAACTTTTCTAGTTTAGAGGTGAATAAGACATCAAATTACTTGATTCAAAAGAGCGGGAAAACACATGAGTCTTATTATCGTAATTAAATAGAGGGTGCGATTGTTTAATCATGTTTGCTATTTATTCGTACAAAGATTCACATCATTTGGTATCAGAGCCAGGTTTATTGAATTCAAGTAAGTTATCTTGTTAAATTTCAGATCTGTGTTATCTCTTCAATCGTTTTCAGATCTGTTTCGTTCTATCGTTATTCAATTTTCGTGAAACAGTTTTCTCGAAAATTAGGTCAATTTTCTTCAATTGTTTTTGGGATTTTCGAGTTGTACTAACCAAAAAAAAAAAAAAAGAGTACAAAATTTTGGAAATTTGCCTACACAATGTTTTGGTATATTGTTCTAATCCCTTTAGAGAGTCATATTCAATTGTCTCTCACAGTCAAAAAAAAAAAAAATTATTTCCTATATTCGAATTTCTTGTCTACACAGTCCAAGTGAGTCGGTCGCATTTGTTCACAAGTTTGAACCTTGATTGTTTGATATACCCAGAATACAAAGCTTGAGCACTTCCAAGAGAGCTTTCAAAATTTGAGTGATACACTTGAGTGCAAGTGACTTTTCTTTGGAGTGAACGGTGAGTATTTGTTGTGAGCAAAAAAAATTGTGAGAAAAGACGAGTGAATTTCTTTGGAGTGACCGTGATGACGACCCAAATGGAGTCGTTGCATGAGAGGTTGGATAAACTTGAGGTTAGTGTTAGTGGGGGTAAACCTAAGCCTAGGGATTTGGGTAGAGATGATGAGGAATATGATTTGGGAGGAGGCGATGAGAGTCAAAATGAGAATTGGGGTAGGAATGGAAGAGGTAGAGGATTTAGTAGAGGAAAAAGGGAAGCCATGCGGGGTAGATATGAGGAGACTACGGAAGATGGTCACATGGGTAGCATTAAAATGAAAATTCCATCGTTCCATGGAAAGTTTGACCCGGAGGCATACCTAGAGTGGGAAAAGAGGGTAGAATTTGTTTTTGAATGCAACCACTATCCCGAGCAGAAGAAGGTTAGGTTGGCGGTGGTGGAGTTCTTAGATTATGCTCTCATTTGGTGGGATCAATTAGTGACCACTAGGAGGAGGTATAATGAGAGACCCATTGAGTCTTGGGATGAGATGAAGAGGGTCATGAGGAAGAGGTTTGTGCCTAATCACTACTATAGGGAGATGTTTAAGAGGCTACAAACTTTGAGGCAAGTGTCAAAGAGTGTTGAGGACTACTATAAGGAGATGGAGGTAGTCATGATTAGGGCCAATATTGAGGAGGATAGTGAGGCAACCATGGCTCGTTTTCTTTGTGGCTTGAACAGGGAGATTCAAGATCAAGTGGAGCTTAGGCACTACTTGGACCTTGACGAGATGGTGCAAATGTCCATAAAGGTGGAACAACAACTCAAAAGGCGTCGAGTTGGCCGCACCAACCAAACTGGAGGTACGTCTTCTTCTTGGCGACCAAATGTAGCAAAGCGTGATGATAGCAAAGTGGTGACCAAGCCTAAGATTGAGACAAAGCAAGAGGCACCTAGACACGGACTGCAAGGTAAAACTGAAATTCCTTCTACTCGTTCTAGAGATACTAAATGTTTTAGATGTCAAGGGTTGGGTCATATTGCTAGTGAGTGTCCTAATAAGAGGGTAATGTTTTTGAATGATTATGGTGAGTATGAATCTCAAAGTGAGGGAGATGGCGAGGGTAGTGATGATGATATGCCTGCGTTGGAGGATCCCGATGAGGGATATGGAGCGGTTATAGGAGAAGCGCTAGTGACTAGGCGAATCATGAGTGCCCAAGTCAAGGATGAGGAGGCTAGCCAAAGGGAGAATTTGTTCCACACTAGGTGTTTTGTGAATGGTAGGGTTTGCAATGTAATCATAGATGGGGGGAAGTTGCACCAATGTGGCTAGTGTTGAGATGGTGGAAAATTGGGATTGCCTACAATAAAACATCCTCAACCATATAGGCTTCAATGGTTGAATGATTGTGCGGAGGTGAAAGTAAACAGGCAAGTTCTAGTGTCCTTTTCTATTGGGAAGTATGTGGATGAGGTTTTGTGTGACATGGTGCCCATGCATGCTTGCCATATTTTGTTGGGTAGACCATGGCAATTTGATAGGCACGTTACTCATGATAGGTTCAAAAATCGATACTCATTTGTTTTAAAGAAAGAATCCATTGTATTGCTTCCTTTGTCCCCAAAGCAAGTATTGGAGGCCCAATTGAAAAAGAAAAAGAGAGATGAGGCCGAAAAAAAGAGTGAATTAAAAAGTGAGATGGCCTTTGAAAACAAAAATGAAGTGGCTGAAAAAAAGAGTGATCAAAAGGGTGAGATAGCCATAAAAACAAAAAAAGAGAGGAAAGAAAATGAGGGAAAAGAAAAAGAGAGGAAAGAGGCCAAAAAGAAATCATACATGGCCCAAAAAGGTGAGTAGAAACAATTGTTGCACACACATGAACCACTTGTGTTAATTCTTTACAAGGAGATCCTCCTTAACACAAGTGATATACCCGGATCCCTTCCGAGCGTTATTGTTTCACTATTGCAGGAATTTGACGATGTATTTCTGGAGGAGCTACCTCAAGGCTTACCACCATTGAGGGGGATTGAACACCAAATTGATTTGGTGCCCGGGAGTGCCTTGCCGAACCGTCCAGCTTATAGGAGCAATCCGGAGGAGACTAAGGAGCTGCAACGACAGGTAAGTGAGCTATTAGTAAAGGGTTTGTGCGTGAGTCCATGTCATCTTGTGTGGTGCCCGTTTTACTAGTCCCTAAGAAAGATGGCTCATGGCGTATGTGTGCGGATTGTAGGGCAATCAATAACATAACCATTAAGTATAGGCACCCCATACCTAGACTAGATGATATGTTAGATGAATTGCATGTGATGCGATTCTTCAAACACGAAAACAAACGCGCCCAAAATCCGAGTCACGCCCTCGATTCGATGGAATAAAGAAACGATTGTGTTTTCCCGATCTTTGAAACAAGTAATGGATAGGTGTGATAATTGCCTCTAGATCACGCGGTCTAGCAACAATTAATCAACAAGAGAAACAATCGCGTTTCAAGAGAACCTCCAAAGAACCCGCCCTTGGCAACCCTCGTGAAAATCGATTGACAAACGCCACAAAAGACAAATCTTTTGATAAGTTTGATTTTGAAACACCGAAGTGTATAAAAGCTTTCGCTTTCGGTTGAGAGAAAATCTCGCAATTTGATATCGAATCAATAATGAACAAAAGTTGAATTGTTTACATGGTAGTCTAGCTTATATATAGGCAACAAACCCTACCTATGAAAAATTGCATATTTAAATATATCAAATCTACTTTCCAAAATAATTAAAACTCTAACCAAAATAATTAAAACTCTAATTTAAGAAAAATATTCTCTCCAATTCGTACTAGACACGGACCCCGTGTAGACCCCAGGGTCAGGGTCCGTGTACCCTCGGCTTTCTTCATTCTCCATTGTGATGGACATGGACCCCGTGTACAGATCCGTGTAGCCTCGGTCATCCTCTACTTGATTGTGATGCAACCCGAACCCTTCGAGCCTTGTTTCCAAGCTTTCATTGGTTGGATGAAGGGCAATATTCAATATCTTCAAGCGTCCTCTCGGGATTGGTTCTTGGAATGCATAGTGGCTGGCTAAATTCACATCATATTCCCTTTCTTTAAAAAGATTTGTCCTCAAATCTTGTCTTTCTTGATAGCTAGGAAGATCAACATATTTTATGCCTTTTCCACAATCCTGCAAGTAGAGTTTCACAATGCTCGGGATCGAACCGGCTATTTCATTAAAATAAAATAAACCAACCTTGCACAGATGTACATGAAGTGGTTTATTCAAAATAAAGAATCGCTTTTCCTCACTCTTTTGGGCCATATATATAATTTCTTTTTTTGTCTGTTTGGCCTCTTTTTCACACAACTCTTTATTTTCATTGATGGTCATCTCACTCTTTTTATCACTCCTCTTTTCGACCATCTCATTTTCTTTTTCTCCCAACTCATAACCAATTGATTGATCAATACAAATTACATTCGTAGACAGTTGAGCAAAAGAAACAACTTGCACATCATCTAATAACTCACCTTCCACAGCACAACACTCAATACTCGCATGAGACACAATTGGAAAACAAAAAGATTCTTTGTTCGATATTAAATTGAGGGCGCGATTCAATTTTAGTCGTGTTTGCTTTTATTCGTACAAAGATTCACGTCATTTGGTGTACCCCGACACGGACCTGCACACGGGGTCCGTGCCCTTTACACTCCGAGATGAGCAACTACAGAGCCTACACGGACCTGAAGACGGACCCAGGCACGAGGTCTGTTCCCTACTATGTTGGCGAAGACAGTGTCTACACGGACCCGTACGCGGAGGTGAGCACGGGGTCCGTGTCCTTTGCTTCCAGCTGAGGTTTATACCCGAGTGTACACGGACCCGGACACGGAGGCACACACGGGGTCCGTGTCCTAGAGTTTTGGCCGAGAAAAATTACTTTATTTAGAGTTTTATTTTGTTAGGAAACTAGATCCTTGTTATCTTTTTGATATAAGACATATATTGGACGAAAATTTACACACAATACACATATTATTTTGAGTTTATCAAACTTGTGAGAATTTTCGCTCAACTTTTCAAGGCTTTAGCTTTGTCAAATTAAATCAAACTTATCAAAGTTTATAACTTTGTGGCGTTTGTCGATCGTGCTTGTGCGGATTGTCGTAGGCGTCGTTCTTCGAAGGTTCGTATCAAATTTCGATTGTTAATCTCGTGTTTATTTGTTGCTAAACTTTTCTAGTTTAGAGGTGAATAACACATCAAATTACTTGATTCAAAAGAGCGGGAAAACACACGAGTCTTATTATCGTAATTAAATAGAGGGTGCGATTGTTTAATCGTGTTTGCTATTTATTCGTACAATGATTCACATCAAACATGTTTCTATATCAGATTAGTCTAAGGTTTAACTACTAAATTCAAGTATTAAACCAGGTCTACAATAAGTCCGGAATCACCACTCTAAACTCGTCTTCTCTCATCATCTTCTGACCCCGATCTTATTCCACCTGTTGTCATGCACACATACAAAACAAGACAACAGCCGGACACTCCGGTGAGAATAAATCCCAGTATAAAACATGGTAAACATGCATATACATAAAGTAAATCATGAAATATTCTATCATGAATAAAATTAAAAGCAATAGATTTCATAGTCTATGAAATTAACTCAAAATCAGCATGCAACTCAAATCAGCTAAACATGCTCATCAAATCAAATCATAAAAACATGCTATCATGACCAAAAGCAATAAAAATGGGTTTCATAGTCTATGAAACCACATCCATAACCGCATGCAGTTCTAGTCAAATCATGTCTAGACTCGACTCAACTATAACTCTAAGGATCCCGGTATGAATAAGACGTCGCGATCTGTCACCTACCCTACCACTCGGGGTGACTGTACGTCTTATTCCTAGACTTCGGTTTGATCTGTATCCACCTCTACAATAGGAGAATGATCTTCCCCTAAGCTGTGATATCACCGAACGTCTAGAAGTTTGACTGTTTCTGTCAAGACTCTCATATCTTAAATGCAATGAATATCAATCTATAAACAGAGCAATAGCATATCAGCATATAAACAAAGCATATTCATATCAGTATATAACAATAATCTAGTATATGATTTTGTTGGGAAACTCAAATGGGATCTCAATTGAGTTGTATCTTCCCGAATATCACATGAATTATACCTTAGTCGTCCCTGTCTGACGAAGACGATGACCTGTATTCAAATCTGTCCATATCAAATCTGATATGACAATATCGAATACCCTGTATCAGTGAATAACTCTATACACAACATGTTCTGATCAATACTCAATTCAGTACATAATCTGACCAATATCTGAACAAGATACAATCTAATTCATGTCATCAATATCACAATACAATCGGAATAATTACAGAATCTGATCAATCTCAATCTACTGATGTTTCGACAACATAACAATACAATCTTGATATCCCATCAATCTCAACATCACAAATATAATACCAGAACTCACAATCGGTATTAAATATAACTCATAATCTTAATATCGGTATATTCAAAATCAGTAATACACAATTCTGATATCAAAATATCAGTCAATATCTTTCAAAAATCATAACAATTGCACAACCAGTCTATTCTTTAATCTGACTTCGATTATACAATACCTACGGTAGTAGAAACACCATATCTGAATCATATTCAGTTATGCCAATATCATAATTTCAAATCATATCTAAACGTAACAAAACTTACGTCCTTGTGTAGCCTGCGTCGATAGGAACTCGGTGTTGTACTAAGATTACAAATCAGACGGACGGATTTCCCGTAGCTCACAAATCTCTGCTTTGAAGAATTTCTGTTCTCTCAGCTATTCTTTCCTTTTGTTCGGCTGAATCCATGGAATTGCATGTTATATATATATATATATAGTGCATGTTTATGGGGCAAGTGGCTCATTTTTCATGTTACACGTCGCACCGCGGGAGCGGTCTCTCTTGCACCGCGGGTGCGCTCAGTATACGGATATACATTACTTTTCCAAAAGCTTCGACCGCGGGTGCGATCCTGTTCTTACCGCAGGTGCGGTCACCCCATTGTAGCAGTACCGCGGGTGCGCTCCTTCTAGCACCGCGGGTGCGGTGATGCTACGGAATTTTTGCCAACTTACTGTCCATGCACCGCAGGTGCGGTGGCTCCTGGACCGCGGGTGCGGTGTTGTTTTCTCAAAATATTCAAGTTTTGCTACATCGTTTTCTCCCCGCCTATTCTTGCATTCCTTAATCATACTATATATATCAATACAAAAGTATCAAACTCAATTCTCGGGCATTACATTCTCTAAGATGACACATTTTATAGCTTGTCATAAAACCGATGATGATTCAAACATTGTGGATTTGTTCTTTAGAGAAGTCGTTAGATTGCATGGCATGCCTAGGACTATTGTTTCTGGTCGCAATGTTAAATTCTTGATGTGGGGACCCGGACGCTAATCATCTTCTTAATCATCTTTGGGATTTAATTATCAGTTCTGATAAACAGGGTCTAAAAAAAATTTTCTTTTTAAACTATGTGGGGACCCGGACGCTAATCATCTTCTTAATCATCGTTGGGATTTAATTATCAATTCTGATAAACAGGGTCTAAAAATTTTTTTCTTTTTAAAATGTAAATGCGGAAGGTAATGGAATCTAAATAATATACATCTCTGTATAACAACTACAATTCAGTGGCAAAGTACAATACTGTACAACCAAATTCTAAGGTTTAGTTACTAAGTTAAAGTAATAAAACAAGTCTACAATAAGTCCGGAATCACCACGCTAACTCTTCTTCTCTTATCGTTTTCTTGACCCTGATCCAGCCCCACCCGTTGTCATGCACACATAGAAAACAAGACAACAGCCGGATAACTCCGGTGAGAATAAATCCCAGTATAAAACATGGTAAGCATGTATATAAACAATTTAAATCATAAAACATGCTATCATGAATATAATTCAAATCAATAGATTTCATAATCTATGAAATTTAATCAAGATAAGCATGCACTCGAATCAGATAAACATGCTACTCAAGTCAAATCATAAAAACATGCTATCATGACTGAAAGCAATAACAATCGGTTTCATAGTCTATGAAACCACATCCATAAACACATGCAGTTCTAGTCAAATCATGTCTAGACTCGACTCAACTATAACTCTAGGGATCCCGGTGTGAATAAGACGTCAATGGCTGTCACCTACCCTCCACTCGGGGTGACTGTACGTCTTATTCCTAGACTTCGGACTGAGCTGTATCAAAGACTGCAATAGGAGTCAGGGCTGCTCCTAAGCTGAGATACACCGAACATCTAGATAGCTGACAATGGCTGTCAACGACTCTCCTATCTCAATGCAATGCATAACAATCTGTAAACAATGCATAATCATCTCAACATATAAATACATCATATTCAAATCAGAATATAAAGGTAATCTAGTATGTAATTTTATTGGGAAACTCAAATAAGATCTTATTTGAGTTATATCTTCCCGTATATCACATGAATTATACCTTTGTCGTCCCTATCTGACGAAGACGATGATCTGTATTCAACTCTGTCCATATCAAATCTGAAATGACAATATCGAATACACTGTGTCAGTGAATAACTCAATACACAATCTGTTCTGATCAATACTCAACTCAGTATATAATCTGGTCAATATCTGAACAATACACAATCTGATTCATATCAACGCTATCACGATGAAATATAAATCATTACTGAATCTGATCAATCTGAATTAACTGATGTTTAGACGGTATAATAACACAATCTGAATAACCCCGTCAATCTGAACATCACAAATATAATACCAGAAATCATAATCTCAATATCGGTATATTCAAAATCAATAATATACAATTCTGATATCAAAATCTCACTCACAATTCTGTTCTTTAATCTATCTTCAATTATACCATATCTAGGGTAGTAGAAACATCATATCTGATTCATATTCAATTCTGACAATATCATAAATTCAAATCTTGTCTAAACGTAACAAAACTTACGTCCTTATGTAGCTCGTAGCTAGAGGAGCACGATACTGCTTTCAGATTCAAATTCTGATACACGGATTCTTCGAAATCACGATTTCTAAGCTTGAGAAATTCTTTCCAACATTTTCTTCCCTTTTCTGATTTCTGAGGAAATGAACGGTTGTATATATATATATTGCATGAAATGGTACAAATGGCTCAATATCCATGCTGCACGTCACACCGCGGGTGCGGTCAAGTTTGCACCGCGGGTGCGCTGTGTCCACGGCATGCTTATCATTTCCTACAATTCGACGACCGCGGGTGCGGTATATCTTGGACTGCGGGTGCGGTGCACCACCGCGGGTGCGGTCTTGTTCCTATCGCGGGTGCGGTGTTACCTCGAATAAATTTGCCAACTTTCTGTCTATGCACCGCGGGTGCGGTGATGTCTAGCACCGCGGGTGCGGTGTGGCTTCGGCCTCACTTTCAAAATTCCATAATTGCATGACCGCGGGTGCACTCCTGTTCTGGGCGCGGGTGCGGTCTTGCCAACTGTGACACCTCGACCCGTTTACAATAAAATAGCAGCGAAATTTAAAATTTTCTTTCAAATGGAAGGAGGAATGATTACAATATCATAACATAAAATCATTTACAAAATATTTGCAACCAAAATAAATACATGATCATTCCAATGATATAACAAAAACATAACATATCATTCCTATGATCATGTCCCAAAATGTCAACAAAATAACATCTTCCTTCCAATCTTCGTATGCATATGCCCCCGGGCCACAATCAACGTCCTGGTCCGTCGCTCTTATCTGCATCACATGAAAATAACTGAAATGAGTATAAAACTCAGCAAGTGGAATTCTTACATAGTAATGATCATATCATACTCTGAAAACTTAGCTTTGAAATCATTAAATACCATCAACTCTGAAACATAAATATCATAGCAATAGCATAACAATGAGATGGTATTTCACTTTACTCTGGTTGGATTGATATCAATAGTAACTCTGTCTGTGGTGCTCGTATCCCATCGATATAAATCGACAACTCTGAGGGATATAAGCCTATGGGCGTTGATCAACTAATTGCATGCAATCTCTGACTATGTATCTATCAATCCATAAATCATTTGAAATCTCTCTTTGGCATTTTATCAAACACTTTGAATACACTATTCTCTTGTATTCCCTTTTTACACAATTGAGACATTCAATTGCCTCTAATATACCAACAAGTATATCAATACATAATATGAATCAAATGGAAGGGAATAACATGTTAAAACCATTGAAACACAATATATATACTATCATGTGAGCACAAGAATGATATTCCACTTACTACACTTGAAATCTCTTGATTCTAATCTCTTTGATAGCAATCCTACAACAATAACCCATAAATAACACCATCAATAACCCAATAATCTAACAACAATATCAATAAATCCAATATACCAACACAATCCACAAACCCAAGAAATCTCCCAACACCAAACCAAGAAATAACCAAACCAAAAGCTTACCTTAGCTTCCTTGATCCCAAAATAACTTAGTTCCCTCAACAATAATCCACCAAGAGCTTGAATCAAAGAAAGGAATTGAAAAGAAATTGGAACCCTAGTCTCCCAAGGAGAGAAAAACGAAAAGGAGGAGGAAGGATGAGAAAAGTGTGACCAACTCTTCTATTTAAACACTAAAAATCGCCAAAACACGCTTATACTGTGCCCGGCGCTCGGGCGGTCGAAAATTACCGCTCGGGCGCCAACGTTTCTGCCCGAAACCCAAAAATCCAGAAGTGGTGGCGCTCGGGCGGCCAAACATTACCGCTCGGGCGCCACTCTGCGCACTGACTCGTTAAAGATCGCTTCAGAAACCCCTCTTCCAGTCCGAATTAGAAAGAGTGGTAAACTACAATGTTGTAGATCTATGTCTTATCTTGAATCCCTCAAAATTTCAGATCATTTGCAGGTCTGAGTAAAAAGTTATGCCCAATCTCCCAACATGTGTCACTGGAGAACGACGAAACACACGACACACTTCGGGGCTCTTTTGGCTTATCTTCCACAATGATTTGAACAAAACTCAAAATAAGAAAGTTACACCTTTATGTCTTATCTAATCACTCCAATTGGCCTCATACCAATTGGCTCAACATACGAATTATCATGAATTTAATCGTAACGCCGCTACAACTTCACCACCCGTCATCTATAACCAACCTTACTATAAATCCTAAATCGAAACTCTTAACATCCAAACTATACTTAAACTTAATCAATAAATCCATAACATACGAAAACTTAAACCGTACCGTTCACCAGGCTCGGCTATTACAATCTCCCCCCCTTAAAGGAATTTTGTCCTCGAAATTGACGTCACTGCACAAACAACTCGGGATACTTCTCTCTCATCTCATCCTCTGGTTCCCACGTGGCTTCTTCGATCAAATGATTCCTCCAAAGGACTTTAACAATGCCAATCTCTTTGTTTCTCAAAACTTTAACTTTGCGATCCAGAATCTGGATCGGAATCTCTTGGTATGTCAAGTTCGGCGTCAAATCCAATGGCTCGTGACGAAGAACATGGGAAGGATTCGCAATATACTTCCTGAGCATCGAAACATGAAAAACATTATGAACTCTGTCAAGATCTGGCGGTAAGGCTAACCTGTAGGCTCGATCACCAACTCTGTCCAAAATCTCAAATGGGCCAATGAATCTCGGACTCAACTTACCCTTCTTGCCAAATCGCATTACACCCTTAAGAGGTGCAATCTTCAAGAATACATGGTCGCCAACCTCAAACTGCAACGGTCTGCGACGCACATCTGCTTAGCTCTTCTGTCTCGACTGCGCTGTCTTCATCCTCTCTCGAATAACAGCAACAACATCAGCAGTCTGTTGGACCAACTCTGGTCCCAACATCTTCCTCTCACCTACTTCATCCCAATACAAGGGCGATCTGCACTTCCTGCCATACAATGCTTCGTAAGGTGCCATGCCAATCGTCGCCTGGTAACTGTTATTGTACGTGAACTCAACCAAAGGCAACTTGGAATCCCAGCTACCTGGATAATCAATAGTACAAGCTCTGAGCATATCCTCTAGAATCTAGATGACTCTCTCTGATTGACCGTCGCTCTGAGGGTGATAAGCTGTACTGAACGCTAACCGCGAACCCATAGCTCTGTGCAAACTCTTCCAAAACTCTGAAGTAAACCTGGGATCACGATCAGACACGATCGACACTGGAACACCATGAAGTCTAACAATCTCTGCAATATAATCCTCAGCATACGGGTTCATGGAATACGTCGTTTTGACTGGAAGAAAGTACGCTGACTTGGTCAATCGATCAACGATAACCCAAATAGAGTTAAAACCTTTCTGCGTTCTGGGAAGACCAGTCACGAAATCCATCGTAATATGCTCCCACTTCCACTGATGAATCGGCAATGATAGCAATGTCCCAGCAGGTCTCTGATGCTCGATCTTCACCTGCTGACAAGTAAGGCACTGAGAAATGAACATGGCAACATCTTTCTTCATACCTGGCCACCAATAGAGTCGACGAAGATCCTGATACATCTTCGTACTGCCTGGATGAATCGAATATGGTGCGGTATGAGCCTCTGACAGAACGTCTCGCCGAATGTCATCACCAACAGGAACACAAATACGGCCTTGAAAGTC
This sequence comes from Primulina eburnea, assembly GCF_022965805.1. Taxonomy (NCBI): domain Eukaryota; kingdom Viridiplantae; phylum Streptophyta; class Magnoliopsida; order Lamiales; family Gesneriaceae; genus Primulina; species Primulina eburnea. Next base: position 31,961,206 of record NC_133105.1, on the reverse strand, counting down.
ACCAAACCATCTCCATTCGTCGCAAACTCTGAATTACCTCTCTCCTCAGCTCTAGCTCTCAACTCTGCCAACTGAACATCGACAGCCTGCTCTCTACGGATCCTGTCCGTCAACGTAGCCCGAATGACCAACGCTGAAAGGCGAGCAATGGTCCTCGGAACCACCAAAGAAATCTCCTCTCTCTGCAAATCCATCAACAATGGCCTCTGAATCAAAGAACTCAAGGAAGAACTCGATTTACGGCTCAAAGCATCAGCCACAACATTCGCCTTCCCTGGGTGATAACTGATAGTCACATCATAATCCTTGACTAGCTCTAACCACCTCCTCTGTCGCATATTGAGATCTTTCTGGGAAAAAAAATACTTCAAGCTCTTGTGGTCCGTGAAGATCTCACACTTTTCGCCATACAAGTAATGTCTCCAAATCTTCAGGGCAAAAACCACAGCTGCCAGCTCTAAATCATGCGTCGGATAATTCTTCTCATAATCTTTCAACTGGCGAGAAGCATAGGCAATGACCTTAGCTCGCTGCATCAACACTGCACCGAGACCCTTCTTCGACGCATCGGTATAGACAACAAAATCCTCTGAACCATTAGGCAATGCAAGAATGGGAGCTGTCGTCAATCTATCCTTCAACTCTTGGAATGAACTCTGACAATCATTGGACCACTCGAACTTCACAGTCTTCCTCGTCAGATTGGACAATGGCAGGGCAATCTTGGAAAAGCCTGAAATGAAACGACGATAATAACCCGCCAAACCAAGGAAACTGCGTACCTCTGATACAGTAGTAGGAATAGGCCACTTCTGAACTGCCTCTATCTTCACTGGATCAACAGCGATACCATCTCTCGAGACAACATGGCCTAGAAAAGAAATCTGATCCAACCAAAACTCACACTCTTCAACTTGGCAAACAACCTCCTCTCTCTCAATAACTGAAGAACAACTCTGAGATGCTCTGAATGAAGCTCTCTGGTCTTGGAATAAATCAGGATGTCATCGATGAAGACAATGACGAAGCTATCCAAATATGGCTTGAACACACGGTTCATCAGGTCCATGAATACTGAAGGGGCATTGGTCAGACCATAAGACATCACAAGAAACTCATAGTGACCATACCTGGTCCTGAACGCCGTCTTAGGGATATCAGACTCCCTAACCTTCAACTGATAGTAGCCAGACCGAAGATCAATCTTCGAGAATACGGTGGCACCATGAAGCTGATCAAACAAATCATCTATCCGTGGCAACGGATACTTATTCTTGACAGTCACTTTGTTGAGCTCTCTGTAGTCGATACACAGACGCATCGACCCATCTTTCTTCTTGACAAAAAGAACTGGAGCTCCCCAAGGCGAAGAACTCGGACGAATAAAACCCTTTTCTAAAAGATCCTGCAACTGCGTCTTCAACTCTTTCATCTCGGTAGGAGCCATCCTATACGGAGCCTTAGAAATAGGAACCGTACCTGGAGCAAGATCAATCACAAACTCCACATCTCTGTCCTGGCGGCAAACCCGGAACATCATCTTCAAACACATCAGCAAACTCCCTCACCACATCAATATCATCTATATTCAACTTAATCAATCTATCGACATCCACAATCGAAGCCAGAAACACCTCACAACCTCTACACAACAGCTTCTCAGCCTCAATACAAGAAATAAAAGGAAGGACCAGCGAAGTACCTGCACTGGCGAGCGAACCTCCCTTATTGCTATCATCTGCAAAAGTCACCGTCTTAGCAACGCAATCGATCACTGCACGATAAGTCGATAGCCAATCCATGCCAAGAATAACATCAAATGCAACAATCGGGATAACAATCAAATCAGCATAGACCTCTCGCCCATCAATAAGAACAGAACATGCATACACAATAGATTTCGGGCACAACACATCCCCCGAAGGTAAAACAACATTAAACTGGAGGGGAATAGCAGAAGGAACTAAACTCAAAGATCTCATAAACAATTCAGACATAAATGAATGAGTAGCACCAGTATCAATCAAAGTCGTAGCTACCCTGCCTGAAATTAAAATAGTGCTAGAGATCACAGAAGAATCATGGTTATCACCTTCCTTGGTCATCGTAAAGATACAACCCTGCACTTTATCCTTGCTCCCTCCTCTTGGACAATCTCGGGCAATGTGGCCTGCTGTGCCACAACGATAACAAGAATGAGTGCCAAATCTGCACTCTCCTCGGTGATGTCTGCCACACTTAGGACACAGTGGCTTCTCGGGATCAATTGGAACTGACGGCGGTTTAGGACTCTGATCCACCTTGCCTTTCCCTTTGAAATGATCTTTGCCTCTCTGACTCGAACTCTGACCCCTCTGAGCAACAAACTGCTGCCTCGCTTGCCTCTCCCTGGCAATATCCTTCTCGTCCTGCTCGGCCAACAAAGCCTTGGACACGATCTCTTTGAAAGTCACGGCCTTGGACATGTTGATATCTCGTCTGATCTCTGCTCTAAGGCCTCGAATGAAATGAGCGCCTTTATCCTTGTCGTTTGATGCGATGTACAGAGCAAACAAGCAACCCTCTTCAAACTTCAAAATATATTCATCCACGTTCATGCCTCCCTGACGAAGCTCCAAGAACTCCGTAACCTTCCTCGCTCGAAGTGCGTCAGGAAAATACTTGTCGTAGAAAAGCTCAGTAAACTCTGACCACTTCAATGTTGAAACATCAACTCCAACCTTGGTCGCATTCCACCATATGCGAGCAGCCTTTACCAACATGAATACAGCACAACTGATTCGGTCTCTGTCTTCGTAATGGAGATGATCGAAAATCGCCTCTAGAGCCTTGATCCACTCTACAGCAACTAAAGGATCGGTGCTCCCTGCATACTCTGGTGGATCCATTCTCTTGAAGGCAGAAAAGATAGCATCGGTACCAACAACCTGAGCAACTTTCCCTCTACCTTGACCTCTGCCCTGACCTGCTCCTTGCAATCGAAGCAACTGCTGGATCTGTTCGCTGTGAACTTTGGCCTGGTCTTTCAATAACTTGCCGAACTCGTCGACAACTCTCGAGGAAGAACTATCCTCACCCTCTACTGCTTTCCTCTTAGGTGGCATCCTCTACTCTACAATGTGCTCACAAAACACCAATCAATAGATAACAATAGATAGATGCAAAGAAAACATACCCGGACAGTTGAAAGTAGACGAAGTCATATGCATTGGTCCGAAGAACGGTGCTCTGATACCACTAAATGTGACACCTCGACCCGTTTACAATAAAATAGCAGCGGAATTTAAAATTTTCTTTCAAATGGAAGGAGGAATGATTACAATATCATAACATAAAATCATTTACAAAATATTTGCAACCAAAATAAATACATGATCATTCCAATGATATAACAAAAACATAACATATCATTCCTATGATCATGTCCCAAAATGTCAACAAAATAACATCTTCCTTCCAATCTTCGTATGCATATGACCCCGGGCCACAATCAACGTCCTGGTCCGTCGCTCTTATCTGCATCACATGAAAATAACTGAAATGAGTATAAAACTCAGCAAGTGGAACTCTTACATAGTAATGATCATATCATACTCTGAAAACTTAGCTTTGAAATCATTAAATACCATCAACTCTGAAACATAAATATCATAGCAATAGCATAACAATGAGATGGTATTTCACTTTACTCTGGTTGGATTGATATCAATAGTAACTCTGTCTGTGGTGCTCGTATCCCATCGATATAAATCGACAACTCTGAGGGATATAAGCCTATGGGCGTTGATCAACTAATTGCATGCAATCTCTGACTATGTATCTATCAATCCATAAATCATTTGAAATCTCTCTTTGGCATTTTATCAAACACTTTGAATACACTATTCTCTTGTATTCCCTTTTTACACAATTGAGACATTCAATTGCCTCTAATATACCAACAAGTATATCAATACATAATATGAATCAAATGGAAGGGAATAACATGTTAAAACCATTGAAACACAATACATATACTATCATGTGAGCACAAGAATGAGATTCCACTTACTACACTTGAAATCTCTTGATTCTAATCTCTTTGATAGCAATCCTACAACAATAACCCATAAATAACACAATCAATAACCTAATAATCTAACAACAATATCAATAAATCCAATATACCAACACAATCCACAAACCCAAGAAATCTCCCAACACCAAACCAAGAAATAACCAAACCAAAAGCTTACCTTAGCTTCCTTGATCCCAAAATAACTTAGTTCCCTCAACAATAATCCACCAAGAGCTTGAATCAAAGAAAGGAATTGAAAAGAAATTGGAACCCTAGTCTCCCAAGGAGAGAAAAACGAAAAGGAGGAGGAAGGATGAGAAAAGTGTGACCAACTCTTCTATTTAAACACCAAAAATCGCCAAAACACGCTTATACTGTGCCCGGCGCTCGGGCGGTCGAAAATTACCGCTCGGGCGCCAACGTTTCTGCCCGAAACCCAAAAATCCAGAAGTGGTGTCGCTCGGGCGGCCAAACATTACCGCTCGGGCGCCACTCTGCGCACTGACTCGTTAAAGATCGCTTCAGAAACCCCTCTTCCAGTCCGAATTAGAAAAGTGGTAAACTACAAAGTTGTAGCTCTATGTCTTATCTTGAATCCCTCAAAATTTCAGACCATTTGAAGGTCTGAGTAAAAAGTTATGCCCAATCGCCCAACATGTGTCACTGGAGGAACGACGAAACACACGACACACTTCGGGGCTCTTTTGGCTTATCTTCCACAATGATATGAACAAAACTCAAAATAAGAAAGTTACACCTTTATGTCTTATCTAATCACTCCAATTGGCCTCATACCAATTGGCTCAACATACGAATTATCATGAATTTAATCGTAACGCCGCTACAACTGCACCACCCGTCATCTATAACCAACCTTACTATAAATCCTAAATCGAAACTCTTAACATCCAAACTATACTTAAACTTAATCAATAAATCCATAACATACGAAAACTTAAACCGTACCGTTCACCAGGCTCGGCTATTACACCAACCCTATTTTCTCATGTCTTTTCTTCCCTCATCGCATGTCATGCATTCTCATATCTTCCGAGTCTCACGTTAATGAAGACTAATAATCTTGGTTTATCAATTCTATACATCTTGGGCATTACATTTCTCCCCCTCTTAGATCTGAGTTCGTCCTCGAACTCACAACAATCAATTCAAAGATATCAGAAGAAATGTATCCCAGAGTTTAAACTAAACTCCCATATCTAGTTCCAATCTGGAATAAGAATTCGTTAAGTGTCATGTCATAACACTTCTTCAATTCTTCTGACCGAATCAGTCTCGCATTATTGGCTATACAACGTCCGTATAAACTAATCTACAGCTCATCACCTATCAGTACCATCTGCTGTTATAATCTGTTTCTTCCCAAACAAAGGCATCTACCCTCTTTAGCTTCAACTACCAATCGTCATAATCCGACATTGGGTTCTTAAATCTGTCCATTCTGAACTATCTTCATCTTCCTTTGAATTTTCTTCAAAAGAAATCTGTAGTACTCGTCGTATACTGTCTTGTCTATAACTATCTCCTTACCTATCTGATGAGCTCATAGCTATTGTCACACAATGATAATAAATCATATTAATTAGTGCTAACATCCAGCACTAAAGCTGCATCAAAGTCTTCCAATATCTGGATAACATATTCTAACTGCCTGTCAATCTGTGAAACGATCTAAGAAAAAGTTAATGATATATTCTGTCACGAATACAAACTCAAGCAAAATCACAATCTGACATAATCTACTATGACATTCCGATCTTTCTGACCATTTCTCTAACATCAATCTGTGTCATTTGGTCATGTTTGTACATTATCTGGTACAAACTGATAGATATAGATTGAACAATCTGTCAATCTTAATCATATCATATTTCACAATCTGTAGAAAATGGCAGTAATTTCATTACGGATGCTATAGAAATGTACTCCCATTTCTATTTAAAACTATACAATTCTGTAATAAATCTTCGAATTTCTATATTTCTGTCTTCTCTGTTAGCAATTCAGACGTATCAGTACAATTTCTGCCAACATTTCAATACAATTCTGTTATAACTGATCTCATCTGTCTATATCACAACTATCTGTTCGAATACAATACATTCTCAATCATCATACTGAACACTGAACCCATAACTGTAAAATTCTAACAATATCTGTTCTTTCAGATTCGAACTATTTGATATACACAAATCCGTTAATAACATAAATGAAAGCAAATATACCTACCTGGTATTTGGCTCTGACTATCGATATCAAGCTTTGCTGTAAATTCTGACACATCTGACATCACAAAATAATCAGTCTCATACAAAATACACAATCACATATTTGTTACTCGACTCTGATTAGTGAAATCTAGTTCTGAACATTCTGATCACATTCCTGAATTACTGTAACTCCCGAATTCAACTCTGATTCGGTTGGAGCTGTATATACTCTCTGTGATTCACAATAATCTGTAGCATATACGGATTCAAAACAACAGTAACATCAAATAAGATACAAAATATCAGTAACCTATACAGATCTAGTGAGTTCAGTGAACTCATAAAACAATGATTTCTGATGAATATCTTCATGTCATTATGATCAACTGCTATATCTTATCTGCAATAAAATATGCTCCCCAAAACAATATAAGATGTCTCAAATACTGATTTAGAACACTAACAATACTCAGCAGATATAAAGCAACAGTCGAATAAAATAATCTGCAGAATCAGACAAACTACATTTCTGACATTTCTGAAATTTCTGATCTTCATATCTTTCAGTCACTGATCGTAATCTCAACTGTGTCAAATTCAATCGGTATACAAACTTCAGATAACGCATACTCTGAATACAATCTGTTTCAAGCAAGATTCTTATCTGAATAATTTCTGGATACAATCATCACAGTTCTCAGAATATTCAATACAATCTTCAAATATTCTACTCAGTCAATCAGATGCTGCAAATATATCAAAATTTCATAGATATAATGAGCATAGAATTCATCAGAATATCTCTGAGTATACTAACACGTGCCAAAGAGTATCACAAAATAAGATGTACTCTTGGTCGGTACTCTTCTACTGATCTTTCAATTCATTTTGTATCATTCTGTACATTCAATGTTATTCTAGGCTGAATTCTAAAACAACAATCAATATTTGATCTGAATTCAATTCTGAAATCTATCTTTCTAATATAATACACAAATCTGAAATCTTATCTGGCTAATGTCTGCCAACTCATACATCATTGACATATCTGTCAATGTTAGGCTCGATTTCAGTAGGTCTACTGAATACATAAGGATGCAATCTGCTCCTTTCTGTATTAATCGAGTCATATACAATACAGATATCAAAGGAATTATAATTCCAAAATCCTTATCGTGGTATCTTCACTGATCAGTCATCTCTGATCTGACTCTTACCATTTCTGGAAAAATTCTCCAATATATATGTACTTGTTCAGCATATACATATCAATAATGCGTTCAAATCAGGAACACAAGTACATTATAAGCTATTTCTATTTCATTCTCATCTTACTGTAGTATACAATATATACAGAAATCTCTGATATCAACATTTCCTCAACAAGCAAGGATATCAATACTACAGTACATACAAACCCAACAGATACAGCATATCTCCATGCAACTCAATCAAAGATATTCTTAAAAATTGCATTAGTATATATCAATACATATGCAATAGAATCATAAAGAATAGTACCTGTTATAAATTCTGGATTTGTGTTTTCAATTGAACTCTGTTCCCTACAATCTTCGGGAATGCTTCTGGGGATAGACTTTAGCAAAGTGTCCCGACTGTCCACAAATATTGCATCTACCAGTCACTCCCTGGCATTGCTCGGTGGGATGTCTCCCTCCGCAACTCCTGCAATATACTCCAGTATAACTCGGGCTAGAACCACTGGAGCTAGAGGAACCACTCCCTAACTTCTTGAATGGCTTCTTTCGAGCTTTCAGCAAATCTTGCTTCCCACTCGTACTGCCGCGATCAAATCGGAGAGGGGATTGCTGTGTCTGAAGTGGCTTCACACATAACCTTGTCAATTGTCTAATCAGACTCACCTCAGCTCTCTTTGCTCTACTCAGGATGTCAGCAAAATGGTAAGGTCGTTGCAGATTCATAAATGCAACTACCTCCGAATTCAGCCCTCTGATGAACTGATTCACTACAGCTTCATCATTTCCAGCTAAATGAGGAGCAAAATGCAGTAGAGTAGAGAATTTAGCAATATATTCGTCAATATTTCGCTGCCCTTGGCTCAAATTCTCAAACTCTAATTTCTTGTCCTCTCGGTACGAAGTTGAGAAAAATCGTCGATAGAATTCAGTTCTGAATATTTCCCATGAAATCACTTACCTCTCTTTGCCCACATTCTTCTACTGGTAATCCACCAACTCTTGGCGGCTTCTCGTAACTGATAAGGCACCATTTTAACTCTCTGTTCATTTGTACAATCAAGTAAATCGAACAATATTTCTATATCATCAAACCAGTTCTGACAGTCTTTAGATGTCTCGGTACCATTCAGAACCGGCGGCTGTAATAACTCAAATTCTTTCATCTTTTCTTCTAGCTGAGTTTCTGATGCATCTATCTGTTCAGACGAAGTACTGCCCCTTTCTGGAAATCTCCGAGGCGGTATATCTGAATATCAAACAAATCAATATACAATCTATATATATTCTGTCACAGCCCTCCTCTGATCATATAACTCTGATTCAGACTCGGTTCTGATCCAGGCTTAGCAATTACATGCTGCAATCAACTCAGATAACAAACAACATGTAATAGGGAAAGCAATAAATCATGCTAGCATACACACTGTAAGTCAACATTGAAATAAATCTCATGCTAGCAATCACATGCAAGGAAAGAAAATTCAATCTACCCCGCTCATTCTCTTCTATCTCAGTCAAAGAATTTATCAACTCTGACTATCTCAATCTAAAGGATCTATCGCTCTGATACCACCTGTTGTGGGGACCCGGACGCTAATCATCTTCTTAATCATCGTTGGGATTTAATTATCAATTCTGATAAACAGGGTCTAAAAATTTTTTTCTTTTTAAAATGTAAATGCGGAAGGTAATGGAATCTAAATAATATACATCTCTGTATAACAACTACAATTCAGTGGCAAAGTACAATACTGTACAACATAAGTCTAAGGTTTAGTTACTAAGTTAAAGTAATAAAACAAGTCTACAATAAGTCCGGAATCACCACGCTAACTCGTCTTCTCTTATCGTCTTCTTGACCCTGATCCAGCCCCACCTGTTGTCATGCACACATACAAAACAAGACAACAGCCGGATAACTCCGGTGAGAATAAATCCCAGTATAAAACATGGTAAGCATGTATATAAACAATTTAAATCATAAAACATGCTATCATGAATATAATTCAAATCAACAGATTTCATAATCTATGAAATTTAATCAAGATAAGCATGCACTCGAATCAGATAAACATGCTACTCAAGTCAAATCATAAAAACATGCTATCATGACTGAAAGCAATAACAATGGGTTTCATAGTCTATGAAACCACATCCATAAACACATGCAGTTCTAGTCAAATCATGTCTAGACTCGACTCAACTATAACTCTAGGGATCCCGGTGTGAATAAGACGTCAATGGCTGTCACCTACCCTCCCACTCGGGGTGACTGTACGTCTTATTCCTAGACTTCGGTCTAAGCTGTATCAACGACTGCAATAGGAGTCAGGGCTGCTCCTCAGCTGAGATACACCGAACATCTAGATAGCTGACAATGGCTGTCAACGACTCTCCTATCTCAATGCAATGCATAACAATCTCTAAACAATGCATAATCATCTCAACATATAAATACATCATATTCAAATCAGAATATAAAGGTAATCTAGTATGTGATTTTATAGGGAAACTCAAATAAGATCTTATTTGAGTTATATCTTCCCGTATATCACATGAATTATACCTTTGTCGTCCCTATCTGACGAAGACGATGATCTGTATTCAACTCTGTCCATATCAAATCTGAAATGACAATATCGAATACACTGTGTCAGTGAATAACTCAATACACAATCTGTTCTGATCAATACTCAACTCAGTATATAATCTGGTCAATATCTGAACAATACACAATCTGATTCATATCAACGCTATCACGATGAAATATAAATCATTACTGAATCTGATCAATCTGAATTAACTGATGTTTCGACGGTATAATAACACAATCTGAACATCACAGATATAATACCAGAACTCATAATCTCAATATCGGTATATTCAAAATCAATAATATACAATTCTGATATCAAAATCTCAGTCAATATCTTTCGAAAATCATAACAATTACAGAAACAGTCTGTTCTTTAATCTATCTTCAATTATACCATATCTAGGGTAGTAGAAACATCATATCTGATTCATATTCAATTCAGACAATATCATAAATTCAAATCTTATCTAAACGTAACAAAACTTACGTCCTTATGTAGCTCGTAGCTAGAGGATCACGATACTGCTTTCAGATTCAAATTCTGATACACGGATTTTTCGAAATCACGATTTCTAAGCTTGAGAAATTCTTTCCAACATTTTCTTCCCTTTCCTGATTTCTGAGGAAATGAACGGTTGTATATATATATATATTGCATGAAATGGTACAAATGGCTCAATATCCATGCTGCACGTCACACCGCGGGTGCGCTGTGTCCACGGCATGCTTATCATTTCCTACAATTCGACGACCGCGGGAGCGGTATATCTTGGACCGCGGGTGCGGTGCACCACCGCGGGTGCGGTCTTGTTCGTACCGCGGGTGCGGTGTTACCTCGAATAAATTTGCCAACTTTCTGTCTATGCACCGCGGGTGCGGTGATGTCTAGCACCGCGGGTGCGGTGTGGCTTCGACCTCACTTTCAAAATTCCATAATTGCATGACCGCGGGTGCACTCTTGTTCTGGGCGCGGGTGCGGTCTTGCCAACCCTATTTTCTCATGTCTTTTCTTCCCTCATCGCATGTCATGCATTCTCATATCTTCCGAGTCTCACGTTAATGAAGACTAATAATCTTGGTTTATCAATTCTATACTTCTTGGGCATTACAAACTATAAATGCGGAAGGTAATGGAATCTAAATAATATACATATCTGTATGAAACTACATTTCAGTATAAATGCAAAACACTGTACAACAGTCTTTTCAATTAATCTAGGGTTCAACTACTAAAGTTCAAGTAATAAAACCAAATCTATCCAAGTCCGGAATCACCACGCTAAACTCGTCTTCACTCGTCGTCTTCTCGACCCCGATCTGGCCCCACCTGTTGTCGTGCACACATACAAAACAAGACAACAGCCGGATAACTCCGGTGACAATAAATCCCAGTATAAAACATGGTAAACATGCATATACATATAATAATTCATGAAACATGCTGTCATGAATAAAAGCAATAACAATAGTAATAGAGTTCATCATCTATGAAATCTAATCTCACTGAACATGCTACTCAAATCAGATAAGCATGCATATAATAATCTAAATCATGAAACATGCTGTCATTACTAAAAGTAATAACAATAGGTTCCATAATCTATGAAACCAATACATATACGCATGCAGTTCTAATCAAATCATGTCTAGACTTGACTCAACTATAACTCTAGGGATCCCGGTACGAATAAGACGTCAATGGCTGTCACCTACTCTCCAATCGGGGTGACTGTACGTCTTATTCTTAGACTTCGGTGCTAGCTGTATCGAATATCTGCACTCGGTCTAGATCTGATCCGAAGGGTCAATACCACCGAACGTCTAGCTTTTGGCCGGTTCTGCCAAAAGACTTTCTATCTTAATTGCTATGCATATCAATCTGTAAACAAAGCATAATCATATTCATATCTGAACATGACAATAATCTCATAAACTTAAATAAAATGCTATAATCAAAGCATAAACATAACAAAGTATAACAACAGTCTAGTATGTGATTTTGTTGGGAAACTCAGTAAAATCTGAATTGAGTTGTGTCTTCCCGTATATCACATGAATTATACCTTTGTCTTCCCTATCTGACGAAGACGATGACCTGCATTCAACTCTGTCCATATCAAATCTGAAATGACAATATCGAATACCCTGTATCAGTGAATAACTCAATATACACCATGTTCTTATCAATACTCAAATCAGTATACAATCTGATCAATGTCTGAACAAGATACAATCTGAGTCATATCAATAATACCAAAATCTAATCAAAATAATATCTGAATCTGATCAATCTAACTCAGCTGATGTTTCGACGACATAACAATACAATCTGAATAACCCCGTCAATCTGAACATCACAAATACAATTCTAGAACGTATAATCAATACTGATATAACTCATAATCTCAACAATGACATAAATCTGATATCGAATTTCAGTCAATATCTTTCAAAAATCATAACAATTACAGAAACAGGCTGTTCTTTAATCTGACTTCAATTCTACAAGGTCTACGGTTGTAAAAACACCTATATCTGAATCATATTCAATTCTGACAATATCATAATTTCAAATCATGTTCTAAACGTAACAAAAATTACGTCCTTACGTAGCTATCGAAGGGAGAAAGCACGAATCTCGTGTCGGATTCAAATCTGATGCACGGATCTTCCACAAAAGGCGTAAGGATTTCACCCTTTTTCCCTAAACTTTTCTCGAATTTATGTTGTTCTGAGGAAGAGAAGAACGAGCTCCACCTATATATACGACATTGCAACAGCAGGAGACGTGTCTCATTTTTCATGTGCACGTCGCACCGCGGTGGCGGTCATACATGCACCGCGGGTGCGGTCCACGTATCGTCAGTATATCCAGAATTTCCCAGAAGCTTGACCGCGGGTGCGGTCCTGTTCTTACCGCGTGCGGTCCTGCTCGCATAAATTTGCCAACTTTCTGTCCATGCACCGCAGTGCGGTCGTCCCGGCACCCGCGGGTGCGGTGTGGCTTCAGCCTTACTTCCAAAATTCCATAATTGCATGACCGCAGGTGCACCCTGTTCTGGGCGCGGGTGCGGTCTTGCAAACCCTATTTTCTCATTTCTTTTCTTCTCTCATTGCATGTCATGCATTCTCATATCTTCCGAGTATCTCGTTAATGAAGATTGATAATCTTGGTTTATCAATTCTATATTCTGGGCATTACACTTGAGTTACTTTTGGAAGACTTTATGGGCTAAACTTGACACAAAATTGTTGTTTTCTACTACTTGTTATCCTCAAACGATAGACAAACTGAAGTTGTCAATAGACTTTGGGAACAATTTTGCGTGCTTTTCTTAAAAAGAACTTGGATTGACATTGCGGATTTGTTCTTTAGAGAAGTCGCATCATTGGTTTTTGACAAGCTATAAAATGTGCCATCTTAGAGAATCCAAT